>NW_008333884.1:1547271-1547533 GCF_000622305.1 Nannospalax galili
TCTCTAGGTCTATTTTTTTAGTGGAGCAGTCAGAAGCCTTGTTACAATAGAGGATGTCTCTGACGCACTGTATTGTTTTTCTCTGAAAGAAGCTCACTGTATCAGGCTGTACTTGTTTTTCCTGAATTCTTTGAACCTGATATCTTTCTTGAAAGTGTGAATTTAGTAAAGGATTTTGTGAAACTGGAGTCAGACAAGACATACTGCGTTTTAAATTAGACTCCTTATCCTAAAATTTTTCTTTGGACAGTAAATATAAATA
>NW_008333884.1:1547556-1562972 GCF_000622305.1 Nannospalax galili
TAAATATATATTTATATAATATATATAGAACAATAATATAAATATATAGAATATAATGCTAGTAACCTAATTCTTGCATTCAACAAACATTTGTTATATTAGCCACTTTTCTTCTGAAACACATATGAAATACAAACTTGAGGTTATGCTATATGAAATTGTCACTTTTATTGTTTGAAAAAAAAGGTTGAATATTGGCATGTTCCTAAAGGTCAATCTAATTAATGAATTTGGAATTCCTCATATGAGACATCTTCTAAAATATTAATTAGTGCTATGTTATTCAGCAACATGTTCAATGATAGAAAACTCTTTGAAGTACTTATGGTTAACTTGAAATGTAAAAGTCTTGTTTGTTTATTTATTTATTGGTTGATTGCTGAAGATCCAACCCAGGGTTTCATGCATGTCAGGCAAATACTCTGCCACTGAGCTATATCCTCAGCTCTAAAATTTTAAATATTTTTTAAACATTTATGTGTGTAAGTATGTGGGCATATACGTACCAAGGTGCTGATGTAGAGTTCAGAGGACAACTTGTGGGAATCGGTTCTCTACTGTGTGGGTCTTGGGGATTTAACTCAGTAGTCAGGCTTGGCAGCAGGCACTTTTACCCACCGAGCCATCTCATCAGCCCCAAGATAGGCATTTCATTTGTGGAGCTGGGGGATAGAGCTCAGTGGTAGACCATTTACCTAACAGGTGCTCAGGCCCTGGATTCAATCATAGCACTGAATGAGTGAATGAATAGAAAATGAAAAAAGAAAAAAGATGAGTTCATTTGTGACAGAGCCTGTGGAATTTTTAAATGCATGGTGTTTTCTGTGCCTTTTGAAGGTAATAATATGATTTGATTGTGTTTTCAAAGGTTTGTGCTTTCTGGAAATCTGCATGGTGGTTCAGTGGTAGCAAGCTATCCTTTTGATGATTCTCCAGAACATAAGCCCACTGGAATTTATAGCAAAACCTCAGACGATGAAGTCTTTAAATACTTGGCAAAAGCTTATGCTTCAAACCACCCTATAATGAAAACTGGTGAGCCTCACTGTCCAGGAGATGAAGATGAGACTTTCAAAGATGGGATCACAAATGGTGCACATTGGTATGATGTGGAAGGTAAGCAAAACTGAATCTGTTTATTTGCCTCTGTTTAGTTTTCTTAAGTATATTCTGGAAGAGGAAATTGTAGAATTCTAATTTTTTTTTTCTTTTTTACTTATGGTTTTATTCATTCAGCCTTATGATTTTAAACACATTTACACAGTCAATTGCTTTTAAACTCTATTCATTGTAAATCACAATTACAGAGAACATTTTTTCTTATTTATTCTGGGGTGATGCTTAATTTACGAATACCAGGCAAAGTTTGCCACATAGAGATGTGAACTATATATTCAAAGTCTTGTGATGAGTGTGGCAGTGACCGTATGTTATCCCAGCAATCAAGAGGTAGTGGCATCTCTACCATCTTGGAGAATTCTAATTTTTAAAAAAGTTATTTCGGGCCAGGTGTGGTGGCACATGCCTTTAATCCCAGCACTCGGGAGGCAGAGGCAGGTGGATCTCTGTGAGTTCAAAGCCAGCCTGGTCTACATAGTGAGTTCCAGGACAGCTGGGCTACAGAGAGACCCTGTCTCAAAAAGACCAAAAAAAAAAAAAAAAAAGTTATTTCTGGCTGTAGAGATAAGAGCACTGACTTATCTTACAGAGGACCTGGGTTTGGTTCCCAGCACCCACATAGTGGCTAACAACTGTCTGTAACTCTGGTTCGAAGGGCTCCAACGCCCTCTTTGGACAGCTGCAGGCAGTGCACACGTGTGATGCACTTACATACAAGCAGGCAAAACACTCATACATGTTTTAAAAAAGTTCTGTCTTTGTATTTTGAAATTGTAAAACCTACAGTCAAATTGAAAAAAGACCACCTAAATGTGTATATCCTTACATAAATTCATCCACTGTTCTCTCACCCTATATGCTTTCCTCCCCACCTATATACACCAACATCCACAGTCATTGCCAGACATCTAAAAATAAGTTGCTGATTTCATGACAAATTATGTCTAAGTTCCTCAGCATGTATTTATCAAGTAGAGACCTCTGTCTAACAATATACCAGTACCATAACTGAGAAATCAGGAATAATTCAGTGCTATTATCCACATGCTGCCAGTAATTCACTTCGCTTATTATCCCCAAATCATCCTTTGTGGTTCCTTTTTGTTAAAATCCAACATTGCACTGACTCTTGTAAAGAGTTCAGGCTGGGGCCAATGAGACAGCTCAGTGGGTGAAGGTATTTAACATCAAGCCTGACAATCTTGTTTGATCCCCAGGATTCACATATTGGAAAGAGAACTGAAAGTTGTTCTTTCTCATCCACAAATGCAGTGTTGTATATATGTGCCTACACACACAAATAAATGTAGTGAAAAGAGTCTAAGCTGGTTGTCCTGTGGAACATTCCATTTTGGGGGTTCACTTTTTTTGTATTAAAATTCAAGTCCAGTTCTCCAGTAAAATCATTTTATAGACCATATCACATTGTATCAGGAGACACAGGAAGTCACACTATGTGCTTAAGTTGTTTAGCTAGTTCAGTGATCACCGTTATCTTTTATATAAAGGCCCAGGTATTTTAATCTGTACACTGATCAGGAAATTGTGGTTTGCTTTGTAATGTAGTCATATATGTGTATGTGTCTGTCTGTCTGTCTGTGTCTATGTGTCTGTGTGTGTATACGTCTGTGTGTGTGTCTGTGTGTACTAGTTTATTTTCAATTACTGTGATGACAAAACACTCTAAACAATACCAACTTGGGGAGGAAAGGGTTTATTTGGCTTACATCTCCCAGGTCACAGTTCATCACTGAGGGAACCTAAGGTAGGAATTCAGGGCAGGAACCTGGAGGCAGGAGCTGGATCAAAGGCCATGGAGGAACTCTGCTTACTGACTTGCTCCCCTGGCCCCTGTTCAACCTACTTTCCTATACAACATAGGTCTACCTTCCCATGGGTGGTACCACATCATTCAGTAATCAAGAAAATGCCCCACAGACATGGCCACAGGTCAGTCCAATGAGGCAATTCACCAATTGAGGCTCCCTTTACCCAGGTTTGTCAGGTTGACAGCTAAACTATCCAGCAATATATATATTTAACAGAATTTGCAATTTTGGCTCTCTCTCTGTGTGTGTGTGTGTGTGTGTGTATTTTCTGTGGTGCTGGGGATCAAACTCTAGAGGCCCATATAGCTAGGCAAGTACTTTATCACTGAATTAGCCTGATCTTTTTTTTTTTCTTGGTTTTTTGAGACAGGGTCTCTTGTAGCCCAGACTGACCTTGAATTCCTTATTCTCTTGTCTTCAACCTCCCAAGTATTAGGATTACAAGTTTCTACTACCATGCCTGGCCAATTTTAGCAATTGCTAAGCATAAGAATCCAGAGATACTAACTACATACACAATGTTATACAGCCATTGCTACTGTCTACTTTCAAAACTTTTTTATCACTTCAAAGCAAAACTCTGTTATGATTAAGTAATAACCCCCATTCCCTTTTCCTAGCCACAGGGAACCACTAACCTACTTTCTATCTCTGTGAATTTGCCTAAACTAGATATTTCACATAACCGAAATCAGACAATACTTGTACTTTTGAACCTAGTATACTTCACTCAGCATAATGTTCTACAGATTCATCCATTTTTTGTAGCGTGTATAGAACAGAATTCATTTTATTGCCAAATGATATTCTATATATGGAATACGTACACACACACAGAGTTATATAAGAGATTTTATCTGTTCATTCTTCTGTTGATGGGCACTGGGTCATTTGTACCTTACTACCATGAATAATGCTGCAGGAAGCATTAGTGTATGAGTGTCTGAGTCCTTGTTTTCCAATTCCAGGTATCTGGCTGGAAGTGAAATTACTGGGTCATGTATTATTTTATATCAAACTTCTAAGGAACCATCAAAACATTTTCCATAGTGGCTATACATTTTCATTCCTATCAGCAGTGTATAAGGGTTCCAGTTTTTCATAGGTTGTTTTCTGTGAAACAGAATTATTAAGAGCTGGGAAGATGGCTCAGTGGATAAAACGCTTGATTTATAAGCACGAGAACTGGATTTTAGATCTGCAGAACTCACATCAAAGCTAGGAGGACATAGTGACCCACCTGTAATCCCAGCACTCAGGAGGCAGAGACAAGGGATCTCCTGGGCAAGCTAGCTAGCAAGGCTAGCTAAACTGGGGAGCTCCAGGTTCATCAAGAGACTTGCTTCAGTAAATAAAGTGGAGAGTGATTGGGGAAGACACATGCTGTCAACCTCAGGCTTCCGCATACCCATGCACACATATACATGTATACCTACAAATATATATGCCCACATGTACCTACAAACACATGCACCTACATGCTTATATACATGGTTGTACACCACACACATATATACTTGAAAAACAATTATTAAAGCTTGAATTGTTTGCCTTTTTTTAAAGGACAAAGTTAGACTAATTAAGAATATGCAAGCTAGGCTGGAGAGATGGCTCAGCGGTTAAGAACACTAGTTGTTCTTGCAGAAGACCCAGGTTCGCATCCCAGCACCCACATGGCAGCTAACAACTGTCCATAACTCCAGTTCCAGGGGATCTTACAGCCTCTTCTGACCTCCACAGGCATTGTATGAGGGGTGTTTTTAAGTTAAAAAAAATATGCAAGCTGAGTGTGGTGGCACATGCCTTTAATACCAGCACTTAGGAGGCAGACGCAGGTGAATCTCTGTGAGTTCAAAGCCAGCCTGGTATACCTAGTGAGATCCAGGACAGCTGGGGCTGCAGGGAGACCTTGTCTCAAAAAAAAAAAAAAAACATGCAGGAAAGGGGCTGGGGAGATGATTCAGTGAATAAGAGCACTTACTGTAAAAGCAGGGGGACCTGAGTTCTCATCCCCAGCTCCCACATAAATGCTGGGCCTGGCCATGTATGCCTGTAACCCTAGCCTAGGCTGGGAGACGGGCAGATCCTGGAAACAACTGAAAAGATGAGCTTCAGGGTCAGTGAGAGACACTGTCTCAAAAATTGATGTCAAAAGCGATAGAGGAAGACACTCAACATCATCCTCTGGCCTCCTCATATACCTATATAAGGTGAACATCTGTGCACACACATACACATACATCACACCCCACATAAAGCAGAAAGAAGCTGCTGGGCATGATGGCACAGCGCCATAGTCCCAGCATGCAGGAGGCTAGAGCAGGAGGATCATGGATCATAAGTCTGAGGCCAGCCTAAGCCACATAGCCAGCCTAAGCTACATAGTCAGGCTGTTAAAAAAAAAAAATCAGAAGGACCAAATCAACTCATACAAATGTCATATATGGGGGTGGGGCTGGAGAGATGGCTCAGCGGTTAAGAACACTGTTCTTGCAGAAGACCCAGGTTCAAATCCCAGCACCCACATGGCAGATAGCAACTGTCCGTAACTCCAGTCCCAGGGGATCCGGCAGCCTCTTCTGACCTCCTCGGGCATTGCACGACACGAGTGCACTTACTACATGCAGGCAGTACATACATACACATAAAATAATAATAATAAATTAATAAATTTTAAAAAAAGAAATGTCATATGTGTAAATATTTTCTCTCCTTTGAATCTGCCCATGGTGAAATATGCCTTTGGTATTTTTTATTGGCAGTCTCATTATAAAATATCTTGTGTCATATTTATTACTATACCTTTATTTAAACCTTTGAATTACTCTTGAACTTTTTAATGTCTTGCCACATATATTGAAAAGGAGTCCTAAGTTTGAGGACTGGATGCTTCCTAGAGTTTCCTGATCCCTCTGTATATTCTGCTTATGTTTCTTTTTTAAAAAAATTTTATGTGTATGAGTGTATTGCCTGCATGTATGTAAGTACACCCATGTCTTGCAATGCCCGTGCAGGTCAGAAGAGGGTGTTGGATACCCTGGAACTAGAGTTACTGACAGTTGTTAACCACCATATGGGTGCTGGGAATTGAACCTAGGTCCTCTGCAAGAGCAGCCAGTGCTCTTAACCACTGAGTCATCTCTCCAGCCCCTCTATGTTTTTTATGTGTAACAAATATCCACGAAAAGATTTGAAATATTTAGAAGCTAAACATTTCCCCCATAACAGCTAGCGATGATTTAAAGACTTTTGAGACTTTTTTTTTATGATAAGGGGCACATTTTAATGTGTAATCCTTACCTATGTTTAATATATTATTATATTTAGTATATTTATTAAAACCTAACTTTGTGACTAATAGTTTCAGAGCACTGACTGCTCTTGTAGAGGACAAGGGTTCAATTTCCAGCATCCACATGACAGCTAACAATTGTCTGTAACTCTAGTTCCAGGGAAATCCAAAGCCGCCTTCTGACCTCTGAGAGCATTGCACAACACAGGTGCGCTTATATACATGCAGACAATATGCTCATACACAAAAAATAAAAATAATAAAGAAAATATTTAATTAACAATTAAAGAATGTACTATATTATACTGTTTGAAAAATAAGTGTTTCTTAACTTCACAGAAATAAATGTATTTTGGCTACATAGTCACAATTTATTTGGCTAGGCCAGTTATTAAAATTTTTTGATTCCTCAACATCTGAAGACTCTAAATGTTGCTGTCATTATTATTTTTATAAGCATTAACTTTGCTCTTGTTTGAGCTGGATAACCAGGCATGTTCTTTGTCATTTCTACAGTAGCCAGCTTTTCTTCCTGCCATATTATAGTTGCTCCTTAAGAGAAAACTGTGATGGTTTCAGTAGTTTCAACAGGGCTAAATCATCTTGTTTACCTTCTGCAAGACTGCGACAAGATATTGTCAAACCTTGTGGCTTGGCATATTTTCAAACCCAGATGTCCTGGAATGATTTTACTGATACTTTATATAATGTATTTATGTATTCCTGCTCAAAGAAGTAAAGGTGTTTTAAAGCCAAAAAGTAATATATTGATCTAATTCAATCCTTTTGCTTTATAGAAAGTCAAGGGCCAAGTGAGGAAATAACTTATGCAATATAATTTATTCATTTTGCAAGCATTTCCTGTCTACTGCTATGTCCCGTACTCTGCATTCAATGGTAAAGACACAGAGCTAGACAGAAACAGTTGTTGCTCACTAGGATCAAACAATATACTAGTAGTGTTGAATGTAGTACAATCTGGCCGCTGCCACCTTTACCTTCATTGTTAGGGATGATTCAGCATGTCTAGCTGCTCATATGGGTGGGCCTTGCTTAACATGTTTTTCAAACCCACAGGATCCAGGTAGGGAATGACTATCCTAATAAGGCTTGTGAATAGTCATGTTCACCTGATAAAGCCTCATTATTAGGAGAGTCGAAGCCTGAGTGTCATTTTTAAACAATAGTATGCCTACCATTCTTCTACTCTTCTTTCACTTTTTTTGTTTGTTGTGTTTTGGGAAAGTACTGGTGATTGAACCCAGGGCATGCTAGCCAAGCATTCTGCCACTGAGCAATCCCCCTTTAAGTTTTTTTTTTGTTGTTGTTGTTTTTAATTTTATTTTGAGAGATTTTTTCCAAGTTGCCCAGGATGGCATTGAACTTGATCTTCCTGACTCAGAATTAGCTGATAGTTTAGTATGAATATTCCAAAGCATATTTAATGAAACTAGACTATAGCTTAGGCCACTTTTGTTTTTTTAGTCTTTTAGGGACAGGGTCTTCCTGTAGCCCCAGCTGGCCTAGCACTCACTATGTAATAGACCAGACTGGCCTTGATCTCACAGAGAGCTGCCTGCCTCTGCCTCCTGAGTGCTGGTATGAAAGGTATGTGCTACCATGCCCCAGCTCACTTTTTTGTTTTTTCATTTCAAAGAATTCCCTCTTTGGGGACTGGAGAGATGGCTCAGTGGTTAAGAGCACCTGCTCTTGCAGAGGATCCAAGTTGAATTCCCAGCACCCACATGGTGGTTTCAAAACTGTCCTTAACTCCAGTTCCAGGGGAATCCGGAGGCCTCTTCGACCTCCATGGCATTGCACGACATAGGTGCACTCACACACATGCAGGCAATACACTCATAAACATAACATAAAAATATAATATTAAAACAAATAATTCCCTCTTTAGAAACTGGGGAGATAAATCATTCTGCAAAGTGCTTGAGGCATGAAGACCTGAGTTCTAGCCTCAGAACCCACATAAAAATGCTGAGTGTAGTGGCACACATGCATGCATTTAAAATCCCAATGCTGGGAAGGCAGAGACAGGAGGATCCCTAGGCCTTGCTGGCCAGTAGTATAGCTGAATTGGTGAATTCTAGGCAATGAGAGACCCTGTCTCAAAGGATGTGAACAGTGTTCTTGAGGATGAACCTGAGGTTGTCCTTGGCCCTCACATGCATCTGCACATACATGCAGTGGCACATATCAATAGGTGTGTGTGTGCACATATGCATGCGCACACACACATATACACACAATTTCCATCTTTAAATGTATAAAGTTTAAGGGGGCTGGAGAGATGTCTCAATGGTTAAAAGAATTTGCTGCTCCTTCAAGGGCCCAAGTTTGGCTCCCAGCTCTGGTGGTTCACAACCACCTATATGTAACTCCAGCTCCATGAGATCTGATGCCCTCTTCTGGCCTCCACAAGTACCCACATATGCATGTGGCATACACTCTCATACACACATAGACATAAATAAAAATAAAATAAACAGAGGTATAGTGTATAAGAGCAGAGCCTTGGAATCCCACAGCTTGGGTTTGAGTCTCAATTCTGTGTACATACGTGAGATTAACTGATCTTGAACATGTTAGTGAATCTCTTTAAGCCTCAGTTCTTACACATATAAAGACTTTGTCTACCTCACAGGACTATGAGGTTCAACTTAGAACTATTCTAAGCACTTAGCTTTCCATCAGGTTCTATAACTACTTATCTCTGCTAGAGTTTGACTTTATGAGGGCAGGGACTTCTGTTTTATTTGGTTTTCAGTTTCCATCACGTGGAACTGTGTATACTGTATAGAAGGTAAATAGTACATCTTTTGTGACTGTTTGAATAAACAAATTCATGTTGTCTGAAACAATGAGTATGTAGTTGTTTTAAGTGTCAGGTGAATTTGGACTAGATAATTGTATAAAAATTTGTAAAAATACTCTTCCTAGGTTTATTCCTAGTTTGAGAAAAAAGTTTGCCTTGTGGTAAATATCAGATCATAGTATTTTTCAAAAACTTTTCACCAGTATCTTGTAATATGAAATACCTTTTGGTTGTTTATGTGAATTTCATTTATGTATACATAAAAAAAGAACACTTCACAAACAGTACTTAACTTTGGGGCTGGGGATACAGCTTAGTGGTAGAACCTTTGTCTAGCATGCACCAGGCCCTTGGTTCCACCCCTAGCACCACAAAGACCAACAGTTTGTTCACCATTGTAATATAATGTGTTATTATTTCTTCTAGCCTACTCTGTTTCATTTTATTAAAAGAAGTATGTCTAAACACAGTAATAAATCTCACAACCCACTAATGGGTCAATGACATGCAGTTTGAAAAAAACACTCATTTTGATCACCCTATGGTAGAACTGAATTATTTTCAAATTTTTCTGGTAGGAACAAGACACTTTATAAGTTACATGTGATAGCTTAATTTTTTTTCTTTTGTCTTAACTTGTTGATATACCTCAGACATTTCTAGTGATGACTGAGCTACATCTTATTTTAGGATACTTTCCCTGTAATTTGAATGAGTACTCAGATAAGGAATTAGTCAGAAATATAGTCACAGCCTTATGTGTTGTTCACATGTCTATGCATGCTACAATTAGTTTGGACAGATGCTATAATGCTTTATATTTATGGGGCTTTTTTTTTTAAGCCATTGCTAACATGGAGCTGAGTCTTCAAACTAATAATTATGATTTTTTTTTCCTCCTTCAGCAACAGAAGAAAATGTTCTGTGGGTTTATCAAACCTTCTTCCTTCTCCTTTTTTACTCTGAGCTGAAAATTATAAAATGGGAGCTGATAGCATATAATGTAACTGGAGTGACTTTGTGTGGCTATGAACTCCTTTGATGATGTGGGCATCCATTCTTCCTCTAAAGTGTCTGTTACTCTGACCAGCAGTAATGCTCTCTAAGTAGTGAAATATATTGAACTTGAAGTTAACTTGCTATTAATAAAGGGAAGAATGTGGGGAAAATAATTGCCACTGTTTTGACAGCATCAAAGGTTAGGTATGGTCCAAAAAGAAACTGAAAAAGCTGAAAATTCAGAGTGTTTTGTGTATTATTAAATAGAGCATATGCCAGAAAATTGAAAACAGAATTAAATAAACAGCATATAACTGAAAAAAAAACATAGTACCTGATATTAATAAAAGATGAACCCATAAGGATAGTAGGGATTGCACTTCTCTCAGTAACTGTTAGATCATGAAGACAAATAATGCAGGACACAATGTATCTGAACAGCATAAATAAACCAATCTTCCCTGATGAACATGTGCAGAGGACTGTTCGTACCTAGTTTTCCTGAAGTCTGTTTACTAATCTGAGGTATAGATAACTAAGAAATTTACTATATATCAGGCTTAGGGAGTCTCGTTTTATTAAGTGCTTGTGTTAATTCTTTTAGAGCTGTATATTAAAAACAAAATGAAGCCAGGCATGGTGGCACACACCTTTAAACCTAGCTCTTGGGAGGCAGATGAAGTTAGATCTTTGGTGAGATCAAGGCCAGCCTGGTCTACATAGCCAGTTTCAAGCCAGCTAGGTCTACAGGGAGACCCTGTCTCAAAATTAATCAATTAATAAAAATAAAGACAAGACAACAAGCATGCAAAAGCTTAAAGGATTCTTCTATCTTTGCTAGTTTCACGTTTTAGTAGAATCAGGTCTCGACTGTAGCAGAGTCTGACTCAGCCTACATCTCTAGCCTCACCTCTGCCTTTCCTGCACCAGTGGATTACTTGTCTTTCTCCCCAAATCTGTACCTTTACAGGTTATTGTGCCTCATTGAAAGCCCCCTCACTCTCCTGCCCTCCAGAGCTTCTGTTTATTTAATTATGAGCATAATCATCCACTCATGTTGGACAGGGTGGTACTACTCATTTTGGAGTTACCTTCATTTAAAACATGTGGAAAGGGACAGAGTCCTAGAGGAAGGGAGACTAAGGAGGTTTTTTTTTTTCTTTTTAATTAAAATATTTTCTTTATTATTTTTATCTTATGTGTATGAGTTGTTTGCCTGCAAGTATGTAAGTGCACCACATGCATGCAATGCCTGAAGAAACCAGAAGAGGGTGTCAGGTCCCGTAGAACTGGAGTTACAGACGGCTGTTAGCTGCCAAATAGATGCTGAGACTCAAACCTGGGTCCTCTGGAAACAGCAAGTGCTCTCAACTATGGGGCCATCTTTCCAGCCCCTAAGGAGGTTTTTAGTAGTTATTTGGAGTGCGATCTCTTAGACATAAGGGCTTTATCTACAGGAGTACATGGGAATAAAAAGGGAATATGAGAGAAAATTGTGCAAGCAAAGGATTGACCACTGACTAAATGTCAAGAAGAACCAAAGGTAGACCTTGGGGGTTGTAAACTTGAACAGGTGGGAAGGGGAACAACATTTGGAAATCTCTTCCCCCTCTTCTCTCTTTTCTTCGTAGTAGAAGAGTGAACATCAGAGATGGTAGTACTTGATGTACCAGTTACAAGTACCAATGGAGCTGTTAAGAAATAGGTTCTAGCTGGGCGTGGTGGCACACACCTTTAATCCCAGCAGAGGCAGGTGGATCTCTGTGAGTTCAAGGCCAGCCTGGTCTACACAAGGGAAACCCGGTCTCAAAAAGGCCTAAAAAAAAAAAAAAAAAAGAAAGAAATAGGTTCTAGAACTTGGGTGAGAAGTCAAAATGAAAAAGAGGTTTAGGGACTGTGAGGTATTTGAAAGGCATATGTCAAAGTCCACAATTTTATTTTTTAATTATTTTTATTTTATGTGTATGAGTGTATTGGCTGCATGTAGGCACCCAAGTCATGCAGTGCACACAGAGGACAGAAGAGAACATCGGATCCCCTGGAACTGGAGTTAGGGTCAATTGTTAGCTGCCTTATGGGTGCTGGAAATCTAATCTGAGTCCTCTGCAAGAGCAGCCAGTGCTCTTAACAGCTGAACTATCTGTCCAGTCCCCAAAGCCCACAATTTTGAAAACTGGATTGATGTGTTTCCTGGCATGATTTATTTGCTTGGAGCCAAAATTAAGCTAGAACATATATAAAAATGAACAGATGGGTGATTCCCCCCCGCCCCACATCCAGAGTGAAAACACTTCTGGCATTTTGTACCCAGGATGTTGTCTTGAAGGAGTACTGACAATTCAAACATTAATTCTTTGCCTGTGCATGCTTTACAAGTACTACTGATAATCAAGTGTGTCTCATAAGGTGTGCTTTTGGTCTTACCTGATCTTGTATACTAACGACCTGGTTGAAGCTTTCTTTTTCTTTCTATTTTATTAGTCTGAGTGCTAATTTAAAAGGAAAGCAAAAAGGCAAAACCATATTCAAATAGAATATTTGCTTCTACTCGAGTCATGAGTTTACTTTTGTGACCTGTAATATAACCTCATGTAGAGTCTGACCTTTAGGAGCAGCACATTTGTGTGCTTTGTGATGACAGGCTGAGGACAGCCTGCTTATCCTTCACTGAGAAACAAGTACTGCTGGTTAGGATTTATCCCCCAGAGCTTTAGAGCTGATGTTTACAAATTAGATGCTTTCAATCATCCTGTCCTTTTTTGCTCAATTTAAATGGTAAAGAATAGGAGAATACTTTTTTTTTTTTTAACTTTTTTTTCTTTTTCTTTTTTTTTTTTTTTTTTTTGAAACGGGCCCCCTTTATCCCCCACCTTTCTTGAGAACACTTTAAAAAAAAAAAAAAAAAAAAAAAAACAAATAGGAAGTGCAGTTCAAAGATGTGTATGAGAAGAGTGTTGACCAAGTGAGAAGAGAAAATAGGCGGAGTGTGTAATTGAGTTCAGTTCTGTGTAATCATATCATTAGCAAATATATATCTAGTGGGAGTGGTGAGGGAAATGGATTTTTACAAGATAAGTTGTCAGACTACAAAATACAAGTTCAGTTAGGATTTAGCCAACTTGAATTTAAAGATTAGAAATTTAAGGGATTTTTTTTAACTTTCCATTCATTTGGTTCAGGTTTTTCCACTTAGTAATTTTTTATTAACATCATGTTCATTACCTTTGAAATCTAAGGGTGCAAAAATTATCACCTAATAACACCTATTGTATATAAAGAAATGATCAGAAGCCAAAATGACGAGAATTTCTTACTGTTTTTTGAAGTTCTAAGTAGTTTGCCCTTATCTGAAGTTATGCTTTTTCCAAGCTTCTATTACCAATCGTCAGAGAATGAAAATATTAAATGAAAAATTCCAGGCATAAGGAAGTCATAAGCTTTAAATTATGCATTGTTCTGAGAAGCATGATGAAACCTTAGGTCTTCCTGCTTGGGTCTTGCCTGGGTCATGACTCATCTCTTTGTCTAACATATCCACACTCAATCTGCCCAATAGTCTGTGGTTTGCAGTGCTCAAGTTTAAGTAGTGCTCACATAATAACCTACCACTGTATCACATTACCTTACTCCTCATAAGAAAGATGAGTACATTACAATAAGATACTCTGAGAGTTACTGGGTGTGGTGGTGAACACCTTTAGTCCCAGCACTGTAGAGGCAGGTGGATCTCTGAGTTCAAGGTCAGCCTGGTCTACATAATGAGTTCCAGGCCAACTGGGGCTGGGGCTACAGGGAGACCCTGTCTCAAAAAGATCAAAAAAAAAAAAAAACAGAGACCAGAGAGAGAAACAATTATACCCTATGGGCAATGAAAGAAAATAAACAAAGGTGCTGTGTGTGGTGGCACATACCTTTAGTCCCAGCACTTGGGAGGCAGAAGCAGGTGGATCTCTGTAAGTTCGAGGCCAGCCTAGTCTACATATCATCAGGTCTACATATGGTCTACATATCTACAGGGAGACCCTGTCTCAAAAAGACAGAAAAAGAGAGATTTTAGTATTTACTGCTGTATAAATTATAAAAATTTATAATGAAATTAGGTAGCTTTGATAAGTTGTGTGCCAGTGGTTATTGTAATAATTCAATCCAATGATGGGGTATGGCTCCATGGTAGAGTGCTTTCCTAGCATCTACAAGGCACAGAGTTTGATCCCACTATACTATAGTAAAATTCAATCTCAGACAAATAATTAATGCTTAGGACATTATAGTCATTGGAAATTAAGAAAAATGCATATATAGAGAGATTATAGAGCCAAGTATTTATAGGCCATTCAGTGAAAGATATATCACATTCTAATTAAGTCTGTAGGTAGAAGTGGAATGAAAAAGTTGAAAGAAGAAAAGGAAAGTTGCAGGTATGCATCTATTTTAAAAATATTCTAAAAATTGAATTTTTATACTATTTTCATATTTGGATGTTTTATTTAAATTTTTATATTATGTAGGACATTACTTTGTTTACAACTACTTAGACAACTTTAAAACTTTTAGATACCAACTAAGAATTTATGAGGTGAGTTGGTCGTATAATGCAGTGGTAGAGTGCTTGCCCAGTATTCATAAGGCCCTAGGATTGAGACTCATCACCATAAAAATAAATCAATACATTGTGAACTGTTGCATAATTTTTTGTCCCGCGCTATCGTCTCGCCAGCAAGAACGACGCGGCACACTCAGGATCCTTCTGCAGAAAAGCTTTAATGCATCTTGAGAGGGAGAGCATAAGCTTACAGGGCGAAGACCCCGAATGTCGGAAACCCAGCCCTTATATAGGTTAGTAAGCCCGTCTTGGACGTGGCAACTCTTGATTGGTCACAAACTCATCAGCCCATATCACGCCACGAGGTAGGCAGAGACTAGAAGGTGGAAAATTACTTCGGGCATGCGTACTGACTTATTTACTGCTCAGCATGAACCGGATGTGAGCGCCATCTTGTAATGGCGTCTGCAGGGACGGCAGGCAGCTCCCCACAGTTATTGCCAGCTACTGCCACTCCTCCATTCTTGTGGGTGCCGCTCCTTTGTTCTCATGGGGGTCAAGGCTGCTCCTCCACTCACCCTGGGCTGAGGCCACTCTTCTGCTCACCTGGTGCTGAGGCAGCTCTTCTGCTTGCCCTGTTCTGCCTCCTGTCGTGGCCTCTTCTGCCCAGTTCCAGAGTGCAGGGCTGGTGAGAAGACTATGTCAGCGGAACACCATTCAGACACAGGAGACCAGGTTCAGTGACACAGGTTTGCTTTATTGCAGGAAGGCACAAGCTTATATAGGGGTAGTGGTCCAATCACAGCA
>NW_008333884.1:1566590-1574546 GCF_000622305.1 Nannospalax galili
GCTATCGTCTCGCCAGCAAGAATGACGCGGCACACTCAGGATCCTTCTGCAGAAAAGCTTTAATGCATCTTGAGAGGGAGAGCATAAGCTTACAGGGCGAAGACCCCGAATGTCGGAAACCCAGCCCTTATATAGGTTAGTAAGCCCGTCTTGGACGTGGCAACTCTTGATTGGTCGCAAACTCATCAGCCCATATCACGCCACGAGGTAGGCAGAGACTAGAAGGTGGAAAATTACTTCGGGCATGCGTACTGATTTATTTACTGCTCAGCATGAACCGGATGTGAGCGCCATCTTGTAATGGCATCTGCAGGGACGGCACGCGGCTCCCCACAATTTTTCAGTCTAATGTGAACAAGTTGAAGATTATTGACTTAGATAGCTCCCAAGAGATTAATTGGCAATAGAAGCTTGCTTATTCATAACAGTAAGAAGAGTAGCAGATCTTTATACTGTTACTAAGTTGTTTTATTGCTTTGAGATATACCTGTGGCTGAGCAATTTGCTCCCCAAATTAAAATTTTCTTTGCCTGTATAAAGATGTTACTGGGAAGTCTGACATTTCTCCATAAAGTTGAAGATTATTGACTTAGATAGCTCCCAAGAGATTAATTGGCAATAGAAGCTTGCTTATTCATAACAGTAAGAAGAGTAGCAGATCTTTATACTGTTACTAAGTTGTTTTATTGCTTTGAGATATACCTGTGGCTGAGCAATTTGCTCCCCAAATTAAAATTTTCTTTGCCTGTATAAAGATGTTACTGGGAAGTCTGACATTTCTCCATAATGTTGAGCCAAAGGACATATTAGCCTAAAAAAAATGTGTCTTAACTGAATTTGGCAGTGGCTACTTCTAGTGGTAATGTCAGGGCTGTTTATGGATCAGTTGTTGCTTCCTATTACAGTGAAGGCTGACTTTGTGTGGGTAGGTATTGTGTTGAAGAAAAAAAGACAAATCTGAACCAACTACTACTTAGTTAAGATTACTTATAAGGTCTTTGACATTTAGTATTAGAAAAATAAATGTTATATTTAACATAGATGTCAAATAATGACTATTGTGGCATATCACAAAAATTATTAAATTATTTAAAAGTCAGACAGTGTCTCCATTTGTTTCTAGGTTTTTAGATAATTTTAGAAGAAATTTCTAAATTGTGACTTGAAGCTGGTGGATACTTTTTGATTTTCTAAAGGTAGGTTAGTTTGTTGTTTTGCTTTGTGAAATAAGTTTGTTTTCCACTCTTCTAACACTGATGAGTCTTCTGAATTTAGAAAAATGTAGGTAGAAAAAGGCAGGTATCAAAATTCATGAACTACCTTCTGAAGGTCGTTCTTAGAGGAAATGTGCTTAACTTTTATGAGATTGTATCAAGAAAAAGATACTTTGTTGATGTCTTGTTGATTTCTACTTAATTCCATCATGGTAAGAGACATATTTAGTGTGGTTTCACCTCTTAAACTTGGGTCTGTTTCATGAACCAGGATGTGGAATGTCTGGATGACTGTTTTATATGTATTTGAATAGCACGTGTACTCTACTGCTGCTGGGTGGAGTACAGCAAAGTATCCTTTAGATCTAGTTAGTTTATAGTGCTACTGAGTTCTCTTTTGCTTCTTTTTCTTTTCCCTTTACCTCCCTCTCCCTTCTCTCCCCCCTTCCTCCCTCTCCCTTTATCACCCATTCTTCCTCCTTCCCTCCCTTCATTTCTTTGTTTTCCCTACCTGTTCTGTTGATTGCTGAGAGAAGAATGTTGAAGTCTGCAACTGCATCTGTGGATTTGTCCATTTCTTCTCGTAGTTCTAGGAATTTTTGTCTCATTTTGAAGTCCTGTTTAGGCACCTACACATTCAGGATTATATTGCCCTGGTGAACTGGCCCTTTGAGCGTCATACAATTTCTCTCTTTTCTTCTGGCAGTTTTCCTTCCCCTGAAGTGTACTGTAACTGACTCCATCTTCCTTTCCTTTTTCATATTCCTTTCTTTTGCTCCTTTCATTCTTTCCTTATTTCATCCTTTCCCTCTTTCCCTTTTTCTTCGTCTTCCTCTTCTACTCCCTGCTTCTTCTGTTCTTCCTTCCTTTGTGGTGCTGGGACTTGATCCTAGAACCTTGCACATGCTAGGCAAGCACTCTACTAATGACCTAACATCCCCAGTCCTTCATCACTTACATGCATGTTTTGTATGCATGTTAAGTACACCCATGCATGCAATGCCCCAGGAGTCCAGAAGAGGGTATCAAATACCTCTGGAACTGGGTGGTTGTTACCTGCCATGTAAGTGCTGGGATCCAAACTCTTGGGACGTCTGCAGGAACAGCCAGTGCTCTTAACTGTCTAGCCATCTCTTCAGCCCCCTTCATCACTTTTAAATATGTGTTTACATGATAGATGTTTTTCCATTCTTTTACTTTCAACTTACTATGCCATACATATGAAGTGATTTGATCTCTAGCACTGAATACTAATTCATTTTGACAGTTCTTTTAGTCGATGGCCATTTAACATTTACCTTGAATATATAATTTTTGCTAGATTTGGACTTGTCTACTTTTTTTTTTTTTTTTTTTTTTCTTTCTGAGACAGGGTCTCCTTGTAGCCCCAGCTGTCCTGGAACTCACTATGTAGACCAGGCTGGCCTCAAGCTCACAAAGATCCGCCTGCTTCTGCCTCCCAAGTGCTGGGATTTACGCCACCACGCCCGGCCTGGACTCGTCTAATTTTTATTTTCCTCTTTGTACCTATGGTTTTGGGGGTTTGGGGCATAGTTATATATTGCTATGTAGCTCAGACTAGCCTTAAACTTATGATCCTTTATGAGGATTTATGAGGTCTGCCTCAGCCTCCTGGTTGCTGAGAAAGAAAAATTATTTACTTTTATTTATGTGCTAGGGGCTGAACCCAGGGCCTTCTTTATGCTACGCAAATTCCCTACTACTGAGCAACTTCCCTAGATCTTGAACTTTTTTGTAGCCCCAGCTGGCCTGGAACTTATTATGTAGACGAGGCTGGCCTTGAACTTACAGAGATCCACTGCCTCCCAAGTGCTGGGACTAAAGGCATGCACAACCACAACCAGCTTCTAGCTCTTGATTTTTAAAGACATACTTTCACTGTAGAGCTCTGGCTTGGTCCTCCTGCCTTTGTATCCTGAGTGCTGGGATTAAGGCCTGTACCACCCTTCCTGGCTCAAAAGTAGTTTCTTTTGAAGTAAGTCAGTTCACAATGGAATCTTCTAGTTTTCTTTTATTAGCTGTCTAGTTTGCCTTTCTTCCTGAAGAATTTTTTTTATTGGATATAAAATTCCAGGTTATGGATTGACAGGTTTTAGTAGTGTTTCTTTTTTCTTTTTTCTCCCCCTACCTTTTGGAGTATTTTGTTTTATTTATTTTTTGTTTAGTATCATTTTTGTTTATTGAAACATTTTTGAGAGAATTGTGAACTTACAGGAAGAAAACACAGTTCTCTTTACATTTTACCTAGTGTTCTCCAAATGATAACATTTTGCAAAGTTAAATTATTATTTTTTTTTTGTGGCAGAACCCAGAGCCTTGCACATGCTGAGCTGCAACCCCTAGCCCTTGGAATTTTTTTTTTTCCTCCCACTTCATCCCCACAGCACTTGGTAATTGAACCCTGGGCCTTCAACTTATCAAATGCTGTACCTCTGCACTATAGCTCCAGCCCTTGCTTTTGTTTGATTTTTTTTTTTTTTTTAATTTCCCAGACTGTGATTTTTATCGCTAGAAGTTCAGTTAGGTGATTTACCTTTTCTGTAGGGCACTAGGTACACTGAGGCTGTAGAAGAATGCTAGAAAAATGATAGAAAACCTCTTGGTGCCTGGGAATGGGAAAAGACCAATGTCATGGCCTGGGGTACCCAGGACCATGTGTGGAGTCAAGACCACAGCTGGCCATCAAGGGAGGTGGGAAGTCCATTCTTGAGAATCAGTCCTCCCAAGACTAGAATCTGCAAATGTCAGAAACCTCCCCTGTCCCCAGTATAAGCCCAACACAGAGGCAAAGCCACTGCCATGTACAATCTGGGACCTTGGGGGAGGAGGTTGTGGGCAGTGCAGCCACTCAGAAGACTGAAACTGCTGCCCAACATCGGGAAGGCCTTCATCCTCCAATCTGCTCCACCATCAGCCTACCACCAGAGGAATGTGGAACCATGGCTCATGGTTGGGGCCCATAGCTCCAGACTCTTGAGAGGGAACCACAGCTCTAGCTCTTTTGCTCAGTCTACTTTCAGGGTTTTTTTCCTTTGTGTTTGGTTTTTAGCAGTGTGATTATGACAAACCTAGGCATAGGTTTTATTTTCATTTTTGGTTTTTTAAATTGTTTTTTAAGTTTATCTTATTTGAGATTTGTTGAGCTTCTTAGAATGCAAGTTTGCCAAAGTAGTGAAGTTTTTAGCCATTATTTCTTCAACTTTCTTTTCAGTATGGTATTTTTTCTGACCTGATACTTCAAAGGCAATAGCTTCTTATTATTGTCCATAAAACTCTCCCTTCCTCCTTCCCTTTCTCCCCTTCTTCCCCTCCCTCCATTCTTTCCCTCCCTCTCTCCCTTCTTTCCCTTCTTCCTTCCTTTATTGTTTAAATTCTGTTTTTAAATGGTAATTTTTTTGTTTGTTTGTTTACTTGTTCTAGCAGGGAATGGCCCAGTTAGATTCAACTGCTAGTTCTGACTCTATGTGATGCTGTTGAGATCTGCCTTGTGTATCACTCAGAGGTCAGTCTGAGAACTAGGCAGTGGCCTATTCCATAGTTCAGTTTTCAGTAGTTTTGATATGCCATTTAAGGTGAGACGTGCAGTTCAGGAGCTAAGACTTCATAGACAACCTTAGGAGACCCTTTTTGCAAGCTTCCTCGTATGTATAACATCACCAAGTCTGTGGCTTCACAGGTTTTCTGGTACAGATAATCAATATGGACATGAAAGATGTTTCTTCATGGGAAAGAATGTACAAAATCATTAGTCATCAGGGAAATATAAATTAGAACCACACTAGAATGCTAAAATCTTTAAAATAAGTTGCTTAAGCAACTTATGTAGATAATGCAGAACAATTAGAATGTTTATCCATTGCTGGTGCAATTGTGAAAATGGCACAATGACTTTAGAAAACAAACTTCATATGAAGTTAAACTTAAAATTTACTTTATGACTTTTCCATGCTCCTTTGAGGATATTTACCCAGGGGGCATGAAAACATTTCCACAGTAAGATCTGCATGTAGGTTTTTTCATATTCACCAAAAAAATAATATTGAAATAGCTATCACCTGGGGAATGAATAAGCACACTGTACTATATCTATTAAGTAATAAAAGTTATCTTTTTTTTTTTTTTTGGTCTTTTTGAGACAGGGTCTCCCTGTAGTCCCAGCTGTCCTGAAACTCACTATGTAGACCAGGCTGGCCTTGAACTCAGAGATCCGCCTGCCTCTGCCTCCCAAGTGCTGGGATTAAAGGCCTGTGCCACCACACCTGGCTCAAAAGTTCTCTTTCTTTATATGCAACAACATGGATGAATCTCAAAAGCATCATACCAGTGAAAGAAGCCCTCTACAAAAGGCTCCATATTTCACAACTCCATTTACATGACATGTTGGGGAAGGCAAAAATACAAAGAAATAAATTAATCGTTGCCCAGAGCTAGGGAACCAGGGCCAAGGAACTTTCTGGTATTTTGTAAATATTCTATATCTTGAGTGTGATGGTAGCTACATGACTGTATAGATTGCACTATGCATCTAAGTGGCATTAATCTTACAGGGTCATACTCCATAAACCTAACTTTTAAGTTTTAAAATACTAAGTTGATTAGAGAAATTGTGAAAAGTGTTTTAAATCAGTTCCTTCATAATTGAAAGTAAATAGGAATTGTTGAAGAAAACTGTATGCTTCAAGGAATAAGAAAATACCTACCCAAAGGATTTGTATATACCATCTTTTACTTATTTTTTTATTAATAAATGGCCATTATAACAGCAAATGTATTTGCAACACTGTAGATGGTTGACTAGTAGCCCATTTTGTATCATACTTTACTAAACTGATCTTCCTCTATTTTTAGATAGTTACAGTTATTTCCAGTTTTGTTTTCCTTTAACTTAAGCACTATAGTCTTCATCCTTATAATTATTATCTTAGAACAGGTTTCTGAAAAAGGAATTTCTGTATTAAGGTCATCCTATGTATAGCACAGTCTGGCTTGGAATTCTCTGTGTAGCCCAACCCAGCCTCAAATTCATGTTCCTCTTGCTTCAGCCTCCTAAGTGCTGAGATTACAGGCATCCATCACCATGCCTCCTATTTCTGTTTTGAAGAGATATGTATCTTTTCTTATTTTTTAAAGACAGGGTCTCACTATGTAGTCCTGGCCAGCGTGATACTTGCTATATAGACCAAGCTGGCCTTGAACTCACAGAGATCCACACCTCCCTCTGCCTCTGCCTCCCAAGTTCTGGGATTAAAGGTATGCACCACCACACCTGGCCTATTTTAAAGCGTTTATCTACACATTTCCGAATTGATACCCAGAAATGTTCATAAGCCCTTGTCCATTTTGTTTACTTTGTAATTTTTATGGTAGTATTTTCAAAGATATTTTACAGGTTTTTGGTAGTTAAGTCTATTGTTCTTTTAATGGTTTTTTCATACTTTGATGTCATATTTAGAAAGACTTTCTTCTGAGAGTATGGAAGTACTTGTATTGACTTCTAGTTTTATGATTTAATTTTTGCATTAAATTCTATATGAATTAAAGAGTTTATTTGATATGACACATTGTTAAAGCTCCTTCTTGTTTTTTTGCCACCTATTTAACCAGTTTTAGCCATGTTAAAAGTAACTTATTTTTCTGTTTTTGTTTTTTGACACAGGCAGGGTCTCATGTGGCCCACACTGACCTTGAACTCCTGATCCTCCTGCCTCCACCTCTCAAGTAACGGAATTAGAGGTGTGAGCCACCATGCCTATTTCCCCCATTGGTTTTAAATGTCTCCTTTATCATACCCCACATGCTTTTGTTTCTATAATTTCTGTTTTTTCTTTGGTCTGCTTATTTTGACATCTGAAATGAGCTGCTTTAATAAGAATAGCTTGCGGATATGCACATCAGTGTCTGGCAATGCAGTTATCATCTTTCTACTCCTATTTTTTTGTTTTGTTTTCTTAGATATTCTAACACATTTCTTAGAAAATTTCAGTTATTTTTTCAAATTAACCCCCAAATAATTTTGTCTGATTATAGACTAAAGATCTATTTTTGCATATTTATAAGTTAAATTGGGAAAATTTGATCTTTATAAGCCTCCTACTTCAAATTATGATAACATCTAAGATCTTCTACATTATTCAGTAAAAATTTATAATGCTAATTATTGTTATTATTGTCTTTTTGAGACAGGGTCTCCCTGTAGCCCCAGCTGGCCTGGAACTCACTATGTAGACCAGTCTGGCCTGGAACTCACAGAGATCCGCCTGCCTCTGTTTCCCAAGTGCTGGCATCAAAGGTGTGTACTACCATACCCAGCTATAATGCTGATTTTTAAAAATTCTTTAAAAATTTTCTTATTTAGTATTTTTAAGTGTATGGGTGTATTGCCTGCATGCATATAAGTGCACCCGTGTCATGCAGTGCCCATAGATCTCAGAAGAGGGCATCAGATCCCCTGGAACTGGAGTTACAGATGGTTGTTAGCTGCCATGTGGGTGCTGGGAATCAAACCTGGGTTTTCTGCAAGAGAAGCCAGTGCCCTTAACTGCTGAGACATCTCTCCAGTTCCTATAATGTGATTTATATCATACATTTTATTATTTCATTTAATCCTATAATTTTTGTTATTGTGGATCTTTTTTTTTTTTTTTTTTTTTTTTTTTAAAAAAAAAAAAAAAAAAAAAAAAAAAGAGGACGATAAATCTTTCACTGTGATATATCAAAATAA
>NW_008333884.1:1574883-1584655 GCF_000622305.1 Nannospalax galili
TCGGAGGACAGAGAGGCCCTTGGATCCCCTGGAACTGGAGTTATGGACAGTTGTTAGCTGCCATGTGGGTGCTGGGATTCAAACCCGGGTCTTCTGCAAGAACAACCAGTGTTCTTAACCGCTGAGCCATCTCTCCAGACCCTACATGGTTTTATTTTTAAGTTAAATATAATCTTATCAAAGGAAAATGTGGGGCATGTATAAAAAGATTTTAACTGCATGCATATCAAGATTTTAACTGTTGGTCCAGGCATGGTGGCGCATGGCTTTTATTCCAGCACTCTTAATCCCATCACTTGGGAGGCAGAAGCAGGCAGATCTCAAGGCCAGCCTGGTCTATATAGCAAGTTCCAAGCCAGCTGGGGTTACAGGAAGGCCCTGTCTCAAAAAGACCAATATATATATATATATATTCTGTGTTTCTACTAAATTCTGAACTGTGAAGCTAATATTAATTTATTTAGGTACACTGTTCACTGCACTGAAACATTTCCTCAAATCTAAAGGTCGTACAAAGAGAGGCTTATCTCTAAGAGTCTGCCCTTTAGTTTTGGATTGCTCATAGTTATTTGTTAAATAATCAATATTTATAATCTGTGATCTATGAGACTAGAGACTGCTAAAGTGTACTTTCAAATCTTATTTTTAAAAGACTTCTGCCCTTCTTTCTTGCTCACTACTCTGAGTATGTATTTGTGTATGTGTCATTGATTTGAACTGGCTACTTGTGGTTTTATTAAAGTTATATCTGAAAATCAGACTAGGCCACACCCCATAATATTACCATAAACTTGATCTTTCTGCTGCCTTTAGCTAGCATTATATTGCTACTGAAGTAAAAATAAGGTATAGATAAAAGAATGCTAGGACTCAAACTTGGTTATTTTTATAGTGTTACAGTCTGCTTCACTGCCCTCTGGCATAGTTAACATGTGAGCTGGCCATATTTATAATGACATGGCTATTAAATTTCACTTAAGCAAAAAGAAAAAATATATGAATTCACATTAGCATTGCTCTAAAATTGTTATTTTTATAATTCCTCTATTTTGCTTCTTCACCAAGACTAAACATTGGCTGATAGCATTTTTTTAAATTTATAACTCACAATAATCTTACTTTAATGTCTTATACACAGTGGTCATTGCATTGTCATCAATAACGCTAAATGAAATAAGCCAGTCATAAAGAGATAGAGTTCTTTATGCTTCCACTTCTATGAGGAGATAATCTGAAGTCAAAATCTTAGAGAATAGAATGGTGGTTGCCGAGGGCCTAGGAGAGTTGTTCAGTGGGCACAGGGTTTCTGTTTCTCAGGATGCAAAAGTTCTAGAGATCTGTTGTACAACAGTGTGAATATACTTGTATTATTCTGTTTTCTATTGCTATTACAAAATACTGAGCTTTGACATAGAAATGTGACTGATTTAGCTCACATTTTGGGAGACTGTGATGGTTAATTATAACCTGCTTGGACTGAGAAACACCTAAGAGATTAGGAAATCACACCTTGGGGTGTGTCTGGAGAATATTTCCAGAATGATTAGCTTATGAGGGTTCTAACCTAATGAATGGATTCATAATATGATGGCATGAATAGCAGGTGTTAAGTTGGAGGTGGGACTTCACTAGAGGAAGTAGGTCATTGAAGTAGTATTGGGGGAGGGGGGCTTTACCTTGCCCTAGCCCCTGCCTGTATTCTCTATCAATCTTTCCTGTCCACCACTAGGTAAAGAACCTCCTCTGCCACACACAGCACTCTGAGGTTCTCTCTAAGCAGCCGTAGATTGAGCCTTTTGAAGCCATGAGGACAAATAAATCTCCTTTAAGTTGTTCTCTCAAATATTTTTGTCACAATTATGCAGAAGTCACTAACATAGAGGGTAAAAGTCCCTATCAGGTAGACCCATCAGTTTGGCTTCTGGTAAGGGCCCTCCTGGCTTTAAAACAGAAAGAAAATCACATGCAGTAGTGAGTGTCCTGCTTTATAAACTTTTTCGAGAACCAGTGTTGCATGGGAACGGTATCAGTCCCTTCCAAGGGCAGCATCCCAATGACCTAATTATTTCTCATGAGGCTTCACCTCTTAAAGACACCATCTGTAGCTTCATACCACATTGGGTACCAAGTTTTCAGAATATGAGCCATTGGGGGACAAACCATATACAAACTATGGAATCAGCGTTATTGTAATATGCATTTAAATATGATTATGGTAGTAAATTTTTAAATGTGTTCTTTAACTGAATAAGGCAAAAATGGTAACTTTTTAATCGTCTCTATTGTACTTAGAGTAAAATCCTAAACTCTTTATCCTCAGCATCTAAACCCTGTTTAATCCTGTTTTGCTGATGTCTCCCCACCTCATTTTGAACCATTCCCCTCTTATCTGCTATTATACAGCCCCAGTAGCCTTTCTGTTTCTTACTAAGTCTTTATCTTTTCTTGGAATGTTCTTCTCTCTGGCTTTAACTCAGCTGGTTCTATCTTGTTTTCTATATTTTGGCTTATTGGTATGTATTAGTTTTCTCATTGCTGTAACAAAATACCTAACAGAAGCTACGTAGGGAAGAAGAATTTATTTTGGTTCTACATTTAAAAAGGGATATGATTCATCATGGTAGAGATGGTAGGCTTGGTGGTGGGAGTGAGAGACAGCTAATTAGCTTGGGTCCACAGTCAGGAAGCAGAGAGAGATGAATGCTGGTACTCAGCTCATTTTCCCCTTTTTCCTTTTTATTCATTCCAGGACCCCAGCCCATGGGATGGTGCTGCTCATATTCAGGGTGGATCTTCCCTCCTCAGTTAAACCTTTCTGCTGGAAACTCCCTTAGAGACATGCCGAAGATGTATCTACTAAGTGATTCTAAATCCAGTCAAGTTGACAAAGAATATTAAGCATCCTATATTTCCTCCTCACAAAGATTTTTCTCTGCCACCCATCTCTAGCTCTCACATCAGTCTATTAGAATTTTCTGTACAACACTTATCATCATCTGATATTTTTCATATTTATATAAGAATATGTTATTCAGCACTTGGGAGGCAGAGGCAGGTAAATCCTTATGAGATCAAGCCCAGCCTGCTCTACATAGTGAGTTCCAGGCCAGTTGGGCCTAGAGGGAGACCCCATCCCTAAAAATAAAAATAAACCAAAGAATATAAGCTATTGAGAGTTAGAGACCTGTCTGTTCTCATTGCATCCTCATGTGCCTGACATGAATGAAAACTGAATTTCCAAGTCTGAAATGAACATTTATTGAAATGGATTGCCTCCCAACCCCAAGCTTTAAATTTACATTTTAATGTAATTTTAAAAAAATTTATGTGAATGAATATTTTGCCTGCCATGTATATAAGTTCACTGTGTGTGTGCAGTGCCTGTGGAGAACAGAAGAGGACGACATTGGCTCTCCCAGAACTGCAGTTACAGACAGTTGTTAGCCATGTGGGTGCTGGGAACTGAACACAGGTCTTTTGCAAGAGCAGCCAGTACTCTTAACCACTGAGCCATCCCTCTAGCCCTTAATATAATTTTAAATGCAATACTTTCTTTGATATTTCTAACTAAATGTCCTGCAGAAACTTCAAACTCCAAATAAAAATTTGACACCTTTCTGTTCAGTTTCTCTGCCAAACCTGCCTTCTGTCTGTCAGTGTCTTTGTCATTAGTCCACCTGTCAGGCCCGAGGTCCTTTTTATTTCTTTTCCTTCTCACCCCCCCACCACCATTTGGCAGGCTGTCAGTATTTCATCTTGCATCCTTCCCTTCCCTTCCCTTTCATCCCACAGTTGCCACCATCTCATTTTAAACCTAATAACTTTTTCTTGGAGCATTGTTAAAAGCTCTAAAGTGAGCTTTTCCCTCCCCCTTTTCTGGGCCATAGGGCCATCTGTCTTGGATACTACTTTTCTGTTCAAAATGAACAAAACGTAATCTTTTTTATGCTTTGGAAAAGCCAGGGATGCCTTCATCCTCCTGCCTCTTTTAGACCCTTCTCACTTTCCAGCCTGATCTTTCACTATATTCCTGTTAACACCTTTAATCTTGTAGCTTGCCAGCCTTACAGTTATTTGTTAACTGTATCAGACCCCACTCAGCACTTTTACGAATCCATTTAGAGTTCTTCTGATTCTCTTACAGCCCCTTTTCTGACTCAGAGTTTTTTCTTTAAGACCTAACTCAGGGAAAACAAAAAAACTCCCCAAGAAGCCTTTCTAGATCTTCCCTCAATCCTAAAATTGAAACTACTAGCATAGGTCCATAATATCTCTGTGGCTGGTTTTTTAAATTGTGGCAAAATGTAATAATATAAAAGCAGCCATCCTAATCATTTTAAGTGTGCAGTTCATTGGCATTAAGTATATTCACATTGTTATACAGCTGTCATCATTGATCTCTGTGGCTTTAGTTGTCACTTTTAGATTGTACACAGAAACTTGGCCTCTGCTGGGGATGTAACTGAATGGTTGACCATGTACCTAGTGTGTGCAGGTCCCAAGTTCAATCCCGAGCTCCTCAAAAACAGATTTTAAAAAATAAGACTCAATACTTTGTATGCTAACCTAAAAATTAATTCTAAACAGCTTGTTTTCATTTATAAGCATTTGGTTAACATGGATTATCTTGAGTGTAATTTGATAACCTCATTTATGTGTCTTGAGATTAGGTTGCAGGTCTCCAGCATTGTGATGTTTCTTGGGTAACTTAGGAATGTATTCAGTTTCCTTCTTTGTATTTCTTTTTCTGAAAGGCTTTTGGAGGGAGGTTATAGAGTTCTGATTTTTTAAAATTTATTTACTCAATTTCTTAAGAGCTTTTGATTCTTTTGTTTTTTTAACTTAAATTTTTTTTTTTAATTTTATGTGTATGTGTGTTTTGCCTGCATGTAGGTAAGTGCACCTGTGTTGTGCCCACAGAGGTCAGAAGAGGCTGTCGGATCCCCTGGGACTGGAGTTACGGACAGTTGTTAGCTCCATGTGGGTGCTGGGATTCAAACTGAGTCTTCTGCAAGAACAGCCAGTGTTCTTAACCGCTGAGCCATCTCTCCAGCCCCAGGCTTTTGATTCTTTATACTAAACCTAACCTTTTGTTGATGATATAGAATGATGTTTATAAATATGCTGATGAAATGGAGCAGATTATCTCAAAGCAGAATTTAGATTTGTTTTGTTTGTCAGTGTTTTGATATTTGTGCTGTATTGCTTGCTTTTCTTCACTGTTGCCTAAACCCCTGTTCTCTGATGAACGCCTAGTAAGCTATGTTTTGGACAGTGACATTGACTTCTCTACAAGCAGATTTCAGAATTATTCCTCCCCCAAATGCTCTTTCCCCAGGTGTTCTTTCCTCTTATAACCAAACTAGCATGCATTTTTAAATATCATAGAGTCAGAGTTGGAAGGGTCCTTTATGATCATCTAATGCTTACTTTGAGATAAATTAAAGATCCACGTTGTTAATAATGTCAAAGAGTTCCCAGCCTGTAAGTGGCAGAAGTGCTATGCCTCAGGATACCTTTTGATTCTGAGTCAATGAAAGGGAAGTGGCTCTTCCCCTTCTGAACTGAAGGACCCTGTATTATATCATCTGAGATACACTGGGAGGTGGAGAAAGATGACCCTCAAATTTTGTGTTTTGTTTTGCAAGAGGGGATTGGAGGAACCTCCTTTGGGACACTTGAAAAAGGAAGTCTACTTTGCCATGGACAGGTATATAGGAGGTACTAAGCATTCGCTCAGAAAACCTGGGCTTTTGAGGCATCCTTCAGGAATAATAGGATTTACTTAAGATCAGGGACCATTTCATATGCAAAAAGGGACAGGTGGCTTTGGAGAGCATCTATTACTGTAATTGTTTGCCTCCCCACATTTTAGCAGCAAAGTAAGCTCACAGAGAAGTTATGCCTCCCTTCTTTTATATGCCTTATTTATCCTAAAACAAGATGTGAAAAAATCAAGTGACAGGAATGATAAGATAAAATGCTTTCCACAGAATGCATGAGCTTGCAGAGGTATGAAAGTGGTAAAGGTGGTTGACTGGGTGCTTATTCCCCATTTAATTCCAGCTTCCATTAAACACATTTTGAAAAGTTTATTCTCTCTTATTCTTTTCTGAGTTATGTAGCTGTGCCACCCTAGAGAGAATCTTTTTCTTTTGCCACCTTCTTGATAAAGGGAATAACTGGAATATTAAGTACTTAATGATGCTTGGCAGGAATGTTCTTCACAGCTTTAGGATAATGTGAACCCTTCACTCTCATTCTATTTTAGATCTTAACCTCTTTGTGCCTCACTTCTCACATCTGTAAAATGGACAAAATAATAATACTTTATGTAATTGTTATAAATAGTAATGGTCATACACATAAAGCTCTTACAACTGGTTTGGAATTTTGTAAGAACTGACACTTAGGAGTTGTTATTAGCTGATTTAATCATACTTTTCATAATTGTTCATCCTACCAGTTAAATGTATTAAATATATTCCTTTCCAATGTGTATAAACTTGTATAAACTTTCCTCTATAACCGAAGAGGCTTCTCCAATTTCAAACAACTTAATGAAAAACACATGGGAAAAATGGCTGGTTTAATTTCTTCAGTTTTGGAAGGGTGCACTTTCTTTTCTTTGCAAGTAAACTTGATTTTCCTTCGTGGTACAGGTGGTATGCAAGATTACAATTATGTATGGGCCAATTGTTTTGAGATCACGTTAGAACTGTCTTGTTGCAAGTATCCACCTGCTTCACAGCTTCAACAGGAATGGGAGAACAATCGTGAGTCTTTGATCACATTGATTGAAAAGGTAAAAGTATCTTACTGGAAGGTTAGAATATAGAAATGGATTAAATAAGAGAGAAACTTGAATGCATATGAATAACAATCTGAATTATGTATTCTTTATTTTCCTTAAAATGTATTACATCCATAAGATGGAATTTTTATACAGTAATAAAAAGATAGTTAATATATACATGGATGAACCTCAAATGCATTATGCTAAATGAAAAACCAGTTGCACAAAGCTCCATACCTATGACTGTACTTTTAAGATGTTCTAGAATAAATTATGTATTCTTTATCTTATGTTTTAAGATTATAGCTTATCTCTAGAAATTATTAGATTATAACCTATTAGAACACATCCTAGCTCTGCCTTTTCTGTCCCCCTACCCTACCTCTATCTCCCTACTCCTTGGGGCTTCCATTGCTTATCTTAGAACACTTTTACACATGAAAATAATTGGCCAAATTTATACTGGGGGCTTGTGGTATAGCTCAGTGATTGAACAAGCGTTTGGCATGAATGAAGCCTTGAATTTAATTTCAGTACCAGGAAAACCCTACAGATTTGTACTTTCAGGTTAACAGTGCCATGTGTTCATATTTGCTAGAGAGCCTTAACCACTCACTATGTGAACTGTGGGCATCAATTTAATGTAAGTATCAGAAAAGCTCATACAATTATTTGTTATACTAGAAATTATAGTTTGGAAACAAATTTAGAAGCCTGGATTTAAAGAGAGGGAATTTCAAAAGCACCTTAGTAATATAGAGACATTTATACGTTTAAGAATTTAATACTTTTGTGGGGCTGGAGAGATGACTCAGTGGTTAAGAGCACTGACTGCTCTTGCAGAGGACCTGGGTTCAATTCCCAGTACCCACATGGTCACTAACAACTATCCATAACTCCAGTTTCAGGGATCAGACACCCTTTTCTGATCTCTGCAGGCATTGCACAGCACAAGTGCACTTATATGCATGCAGGCAATACACTCATAACACATAAAATAAAGAATTTAGTACTTTTGTCTATGTTTTGTTTCAACTTCAAGGAATTTGAAACTATTTGGGGAAAATAGTATAGTAATCTTACCTTTAAGAAACTTCGGGCTGGAGAGATGGCTCAGAGGTTAAGAGCACTGGCTGCTCTTGTAGAGAACCCAGGTTTGATTCCCAGCACCCACATGGTGGCTGACAACTGTGTAACTCCAGTTCCAGGGGAATCTGATGCCCTTTTCTGACCTCTGCGGGCATTGCATGACACAGGTGCACTTACATACATACAAGCAATACACTCATACACATAAAATAAAAATAGTAAATAAAATATTTATCTAGCACCAAATTGATTGCCTCTGAGCTTTGATTCTTGTCTTTTAGGTCCACATTGGAATTAAAGGATTTGTTAAAGATTCAGTAACAGGATCTGGATTGGAGAATGCAACTATCTCAGTGGCTGGTATTAATCACAATATCACAACAGGAAAATTTGGTGATTTCCATAGATTACTCATTCCTGGAGTTTATAATCTTACAGCAGTTTCAACTGGGTAAAAATTTAAACTAGATTCAAAATGTCAAATCTCTCTTTTATGTCTAAGACAGAAAGGTGGTCTATTAAATGTTACTGTATCTGACTTTTGTTTTTCCATATATTCTATTTTTAATGGGAAATTTCCCCCTTTTATAATGAGAAAATAGTATCATGGAGTGTTGTCACATAGTCTAGCAATGTGAAGCATAATCAATCGTAACATTGGGAGAAGAATGACTTTAAGAGATTGAAAAATGCTCATTTATCTCAAGCATTGCCTCAGGGTTAATTGAATCTCAGAGCGGAAGAAACCCAGAGCCCTGTAAATGGCACTTGAAGAACCGTCCAAGCAGCTCTTCATATATTAAAGGAGTAGCTTCTCACCTCCAGTGGGAATCTTTCTGCATGATTACATCATAAGGATTTCATTGATAACTTTCAATTTAATTTTGGACTTTGTAACTTGGGGAAGAAAGTGGGAATGGCTAGTTTGATAAGGCACTGCAAAGGTGGATAATGTATGCCTTTGAATACTATAGCAACTGTTAAGTGGAGTAATTAGCATATCTGTTTCTTTGAATATGGGCTGTTTGTTTTTATAAACAGTCTAGTGTATGGTACCTGGGATGGTTGGTGAGATAACTCTTTTTAAAGACTTAATCTGAGATTCTCTATGAAATAACATCCTAAGACTGTTACATTCATACAATTATCTTTGTTTAGTTTTGAGTTTTGATAGATCACTAAGTGCAAGAATATGAAAAGGCTATTGTATTTTCATAATGCTAAAAACGCTAAAGCATTGTGGGTCTTATCTCCAAGCCTCCTCTGTTTTCAACTTTTCTTTTTAGGTATATGCCACTGACTATTAATAATATAATGGTGAAAGAAGGACCTGCCACAGAAGTGGATTTTTCCCTACGACCCACTGTGATTTCAGTAATTCCCAACTCAACTGAGACTGCAAAAACTGCTAGCACAGTTGCCACCCCTAACATTCCTCCAGGAACATCATCTTCCCATCAGCCAATTCAGCCTAAAGACTTTCACCATCACCATTTCCCTGATATGGAAATCTTCTTGAGAAGATTTGCCAATGAATATCCTAATATCACTCGACTTTATTCGTTAGGAAAATCAGTAGAATCCAGAGAACTGTATGTGATGGAGATATCTGATAATCCAGGTGTCCATGAACCAGGTAATTAGTGTGTCCTTATACATGATTCAGTAGTGCCTCTCAAAGCTATGTGTTACATTGCTATGCCTTGTCCAGCTATACTATGTATAACTTGGATTAAGAACACATGATCAAAAAAGAAAATAAAGCCAATCTGTTCCCAGAAAAGAAAATCCATTTGGTAATTCACATTTGCATGGTATTTAATATGTTCATAGATTAGATTCATTCTGCTATGGCACATGGATATACATATATGTGTATATGTATCT
>NW_008333884.1:1584709-1637736 GCF_000622305.1 Nannospalax galili
TATTTTATTTATTATTTTTATTTTATGTGTATGAGTGTATTGCCTGCATGTATGTGAGTGCACCTGTGTGTGCAATGCCGAGGAGGTCAGAAGAGGGCTTCCAATTCCCCTGGAACTGGAGTTAAGGACGGTTCGTAGCTGCCATATGGGTGCTGGGAATTGAACCCAGGTCCTCTGCAAGAGCAGTCAGTGCTCTTAACCGCCGAGCCATCTCTTCAGTCCCTGAAAAATGCATGTTTTAAAAAAATTTTGGTTCAGAATTTTTTTGGGGGGGTGAGACTCCATTACAGTTGAAAGGGAGGGAGGAGGTCTTCCATGTATTTATTCTGTTTTCAGGTGAACCAGAATTTAAGTATATTGGGAATATGCATGGAAATGAGGTAGTTGGAAAAGAACTGCTATTGAACCTCATTGAATACCTTTGTAAGAACTTTGGAACAGACCCTGAAGTAACAGATTTGGTTCGCAGCACTAGAATTCACCTTATGCCATCCATGAATCCTGATGGATATGAAAAGTCCCAAGAAGGTAAAGAATAATTGGCTGTTAGTGCTTAATCTTTTGATTATTATATAGCATGATTATTTTGGAATAGAGAAAAGTCATTAACTTTTTAAAATTCTTATGACTTATGATTGGTTTTAGCTTTTTATATACATGTAAGATGAGGCAGACTTTTCATTATGTGAACATATATGCATATATGTTCATATATATTCACACACACATATATATATACAATTTGCTGATTTAACAATTTATTATTTTTGTTTTATGTGTATGAGTGTGTTGCTTGCATGTGTGTAAGTGCGCCCATTCTCACAAAGGTGAGAAGAGGGCCTCGGATCCCTTGGAACTGGAGTTAGGATAGTTGTAGGTGCTGGGAACCAAACCCAGGTTCTCTGTAAGAGCAACCAGTGCTCTCAGTTGCTGAGCTATCTCTCCAGCCCTGAAATTTTTTTTTTTTTTTTAAACATACAGTGTGGAGAAAAGATATTTTAACACAGTAGGATTGATAACAGTAAGTTTTCATGTGTTTGTAGGTACCTTTAAGGTAGCTACAGTAGTGTGTGTTGTATTGTAATAAAACATAGCTTAATCCTTTATCCTGCAGGAGATTCAATAAGTGTAATTGGCAGGAACAACAGCAACAACTTTGACCTAAACCGAAATTTCCCAGACCAGTTTGTTCCGATCACAGATCCTACCCAACCGGAAACTATTGCTGTAATGAGCTGGTTGAAGGCCTATCCATTTGTGCTATCAGCAAATCTACATGGAGGTATGGCAGTTTTATATGCCACTAATTAGTTCTTGTTGAGAGCATTTGAAAATCCTCAAATTTTATCTGTTTATGGTCCTAGGCTTTCTTCAAAAGAGTGTTCTATTCCTGCTACTGTGACAGATAACAAAATTTTTTCTTCTTTTTAGGACAATTTCCTGGCTGTTCCCTCCTCACTCTTTTTTTTTTTTTTTTTTTTTTTTTTTTTTTTTTTTTTTTCTTCAGTCTTTTTGAGACAGGGTCTCCCTGTAGCCCCAGCTGTCCTGGAGCTCACTATGTAGACCAGGCTGGACTTGAACTCACAGAGATCTGCCTGCCTCTGCCTCCCGAGTGCTGGGATTAAAGGTGTGCGTCACCATGCCTGGCTGCTTCTTTTCTTTTTTAAAATTTATTTTTGTGTGTATGTTTTGCCTGCATGTATGTAAGTGCACCTATTCATGCAATGCCCATGGAGGGCATCAGATTCCCCTGGAACTGGAGTTACCAATGGTTGAGAGCCACCATGTGGGTATTAGGAACTGAACCCAGGTCCTCTGCAAGAACAGCCAGTGCTCTTAACATTTGAGCCATCTCTTTAGCCCTTGTTTTTTGTTTTATGATTTTTTTTTTTTCATTTTTTCGAGACAGAGTCTCCTTATAACTCCAACTGGCCTGGATCTCACAGAGATCCACTTGCCTCTGCCTCCTGGGATTAAAGGTGTGTGCCATCACAGCCAGCTTATTTTTTGAGACACATTCTTACCAAGTACCTGAGGCAGGCCTGGAACTCTGTAGACCATGCTGGCCTTGATCTTGCAGCCATCCTTCTGGCCCTGCCTCCCTAGTTCTAAGATTACAGGCAGCATCACCACTCTCATCTTTCTTTACCCCTGGAGACCTTTTTCTTTCTCTTTTCTCTTGCCCTTTTTCATTCATTATTGTGTATGTGATGTATGGGGGGATGAGTACATTCCATAGCACATGTGTGGAGGTCAAGGAACATCTTTCAGGAGTCGGTTCTTTTCTTTCATTGGGATTTGAAGATCCAACTCAGGTTGTCAAGTTTGTCCAGTGAGCACTTTTACCCACTGAGTCATCTCATCAACCCTCTTCCTCTTACTCCTCTTTCCCCCCTCCTTCCTTTTTCCTTTCTCGTCTTCCCTCTATCATTTCCCCCTTCCCCATTTCCTCTAATAGGTCTTCAAGTGTTTTGTGTTTATTCTTTATACTCTTAACCAGATAGCATGCTCTTTTGTCTTTCATAAAAATTGAACACCAACAGAGCCACATGTTCAGTAATGTTTTCTCCTAAAATCTCATACTCTTAAATAAACGTGGATTTTGACATTCTCTTACTTAACATTGAGAGAGAGAGAGAGAGAGAGAGAGAGAGAGAGAGAGAGAATATGATACTAGCTGCAGCATAATGACCTCACTCTCATATAGAGGATCTGAGATTACATATCTCCATATGATTCATTAGGAGTGAGTCAGTTTAATAGAGATCAGCATTACAAAAAGAATCATAGGCTGGGTGTCGTGGTGCACACCTTTAATCCCAGCACTTGGGAGGCAGAGACAAGCAGATCTCTGTGAGATCAAGGCCAGCCTGGTCTACATAGTTAGTTCCAGGCCAGCTGGGGCTACGGCTACAGGGACACCTTGTCTCAAAGTAAAACAAAAATAATCATGGGACTAGGGATGTATCTCAGTTGGTAAGGTACCTGCCTAGCATACATGAAGCAAGCCCTGGGTGTCTGTGCCCATCACCCCATAAACCTAACATGGTAGCACATGCTGTAATCCCAGCATTCAGGAGAGAGAATCAGGAAAATCAGGAGTTCAAGGTAATCCTCAGCTACATAGCTAATTCAAGGCCAGCTGGGATACATGAAACCCTGTTCTCCCCCATCCACCTCCCCAGAAAAAAATCACAATAGCCAGCTAGGGTGAATAAGAGTGGAAGATGTAAAAGGCTGGTGAGATGGCTTAGTATATAAGGATGTGCCATGTTTGGTCCTTGAACTCACATGGTGGAAGACAAGAACCAAATCTTGCAATTCGTCTTTTGACTTCCACACATGCAGCTCAGTAGAAGGTATACTAAGTGGACAGATAGACAAATGAAAACATTATGATAATGTAACAGTTACTTTTTGTTGCTGTAATAAAATACTATGACCAGTTACTGGAGAGATGGCTCAGCAATTAAGAGCATTGACTGCTCCTGCAGAGGACCTGGGTTCAATTTCCAGCACCCACATGGTGGCTAGCAACTGTCCATAACTCCAGTTCCAGTGGAATCCAACACTCTTCTGACCTCCGCAGGCATTGCATGACATGGATGCACTTACACACATATAGGCAATGCACTCATACACACAAAATAAAAAACACCATGACCAAAAGTGACTTATGGATCAAAGAATTTATTTTGGCTTGTGGTTCCAGAGAGAGAATCTATAAAGCATGGTAGCAGGCAGCTGCCGCAAAAAGCTGAGATCATGTCTTTAATTGCAAACACATTGCAGAAAAAGCAAACTTATGGGGCAAGGCTTATAAATTCTCAAAGCCTACCCCCAATGACATACTTCCTCCAGCAAGACTCTGCCTTCTAAAGGTTCCATAACCTTCCCAAACAGTGTCATCAACTAGGAAACAAGCATTCAAAGACCTGAGCTTATGGGAGATATTTCTCATTCAGACCTCCACAGACAGGAAAATAAAGGCTTCAGTTGTTTGACAAATGTAGCTCATGGCTTTTGCTTGAGATACATCCTTACTACTTTCAATCCCGTGGGAAAGCATGAACAGAGTTAATGGCCTTCACAGGCTTTAAAGCATTACTTTCTTTACTGTAAATTATGAAACATCGTATAATACAAGTCCAATTGAACAATTTTTAGTTAGACTGCAAAAGGAATTTTTATAATTCTTCTAGTTTTCAGGCTGCCTCTACTGTCCCTGAATTGCTTAACTTCTCTGTTTTAGATTCCACATCTCCAAAATGAGGAATAGCTTAGTTGAACCTTAAGTTTCTGTTCTGATTTTAAGATCCCTTGATCTTTAAAATGTATGAATTTTATGGAAAAGTACCAAAATTTAGTCAGTTTTGTGATTGTGAATAGTATAAAAGTAAAATTGTTAAACTTGTACACTTCTGGTTTAAGATCTGATAGGTAAATCACACCAGTAAATTCCAAAGAGGTTAAGATAGCCTTTAGATATCATGCATGGGTATTATTTCCTCACTTGCTCACTTTGATTTTCATTAAGAAAATTAGTGAAGTTGTTTTTTTTTAATAGGGCCAGGGATTGATCCCAAAGCCTTGTACATTCCTAGCCTTTATTTTTCATTTCTATTAAGGAAAATAGCCTTGGCAAATCTTATGGATTTCCTTTCTGTCTTTTTCTGTTGATAAAATACCCTGATAAAACAACTTAAGGGAGAAAGGGTTTATTTTGGCTCACAGTTCCAAGGTGTAGCCCACCATGGCAAGGAAGTTCTGGCAGCAGTAACGTCAGGCAGCTGATCACATTGCATCCACAGTCATGAAACAGAGAGTGATAAATGCTCATGGTCAGCCTGCTTCCTCCTTTTAGACAGTCCAGAACCCAAACCCAGGTAATGGTGCTGCTTAGGATGGGTCTTCCTACCTCAATTAACCTAATCAAGATAATCACTCACAGGGCTGCCCCAAGTCTAACCTAATCTAAGTAATCCCTCTAAGGTATGCCTGAAGGCTTGTCTCCTAGGTGATTCCAAATCCTGTCAAGATTACAATCAACACTAACCATCACACCTTCTATGACTGAATGATGAAAGGTTTATGTTGCTGATCCCTTTTGAAATGTAATTATACATTTTTCTCTTTTCCCTTGTAGGTTCTTTGGTGGTTAACTACCCTTTCGACGATGATCAACAAGGAGTTGCCACATACAGTAAATCACCAGATGATGCTGTGTTTCAACAAATAGCACTTTCTTATTCCAAGGTATGCTTATGTTTGAACATCAGGTACTATAAAATTAATTCATTAAAAATGCCTTAAAATAAAGGATTCAGGTCAAGTACTCTCAATAATTAAGATACTCATGACTCTGGGTCAGTCATCAGTTTTTGTTTTGTTTTGTTTTTTCCTCCCGTTTCTCAACTTCCTTTAGAATATCTACATCTCTTTCTCCATTAGTCTTTAAGTGCAGGTCATGCATTTTCATCCACAGTTTTTAGCATAGCAGATAGACTATAAATGATGCTACCTTATGTCATTTGACTTACAAGCCCAGTAAAGTAGACTGAAACAGAGAACTGATGAATTACAGTTCTGCAGCCAGATCTTGTTTTTGTGAATTGAATGTTATTTCCTGTAGCTACAGTAATACTTTATGAATTGTCTATAGTTGCTTTCTCTTTGAGCATTTGAAAATAAGTCAGTCTAATTCACTGTACTAATAAAGAAGGAAAACCCTGTAACCATCTCAATAGATATACAACAAAGACTTAAGTCTGTAAAGACAAAAGTTTTACTATCTCATTGTATATACAAAATTACCATCTGGACATAGTGGTACATGCACTTGAGAGCTGTATGATAAGGCAGAAGGAATGTGAGCTTGAGGATAGCTTAGGTTATAGCAGCAAGTTCTGAGACTGTCTGGGCTATGAGAGTCCATCTCAAACAAAACAAAACAAATTACTAGTAACTAAGGTATTTAAAATCTTAGCATAATATAACAAGCTCAAACAGACAATTCTTTGTTTTCTAAACTTCCTGTAATGAGTATGATGCCTTTTCTAATCAGAAATATTAATAGGTAGGAAGATGGCACAGTTAGTAAAATGCTTGTGCAAGCTTGAGGGCTTGAGTTCAGATCCCCAGCTCCCACACAAAAAGCCAGTCACAACACCTATCTATAACCTCAACCCTAGGGAGGCAGAGACAGAAGATCCCTGATCTCAGTGGCCAGCCATGCTGCCTAGCTGAATCCATGAGCTGCAAGCTTAAAAAAAAAAAAAACAACAACAACAATGTGGAAACAAGTGAAGAAGGTCCTCAGTGTCAGTCTCTGGTCTCTACACACACACACATTAGTATTATATTATTAGGCTGATTGATCCAGACATGTACCCCCCACACACAAATGTTAAAATACAGGGGTATATGAAAATTTTATTTAAAGATAGTTCTAAGAAAGCATGTTCCATGTTGGGACCTGAATATGAGGGTGCTAGTTTCCATTTTAAGTCTATTGGTTGGGTCTGTGATCTGATTAGTTATAGATAAAAGGCTGTTACTGCTCCGTGCTCTCTAATTACAAACATATCGTAATTCCACCTTCATACTCACCTTCATACTCCCCTTCATACTCACTCCCTTCCTGCAAATGGACCTTGTGAGATTGATATTTAGAATTGCTAATAAAAGAATACAGCTGTTTATTTCACCTTGAAGAACTGCTACCTTCTATTTGGTATACCATATTTTGTGGGGGGGGGCATACATGGAGTAATTAGAATGGATTTTGTAACAGCTATCAAAATCAAAATTAGTTGATTAGATTTTTCATATATTCCCATCATGTTGTACATTCATTCACTGTGACTTAGGTTTTTTTACCTTTATTTCCTTAAACTATTAATCTTTTGATTTATCTTTCTCCCCAACCTAGACCCATATCATTCCATTGATATTTTTTTTCCATTGATATTTTTAAGGCTCTTGCACACCCCTTTGACATATCCACTTCCCCAATATCCAGTTCTCAGTAATTACCACCGACCAACCTTCTTCTCCATCCCAGTATTACAGGTATAGCCCAGAATACTCACACAGTTCCAGCCATTTGCCTGCATGCATGTTAAGTGCACCTGTGCATGCAGTTCCTATGGAGGTCAGAGAAAGGTATCAGGTCCCCTGGAACTGGGAAATGGTTGTTAGCCATCATGTAGAATTGAACCCAGGTACTCTACAAGAGCAGCTAGTGCTCTTAACTGCTAAGCCATCTTTCCAGCCCCTCTACACCTTTTTTTTTTTTTTAAATCTTTTTGAGATAGGGTCTCCCTGTAGCCCCAGCTGGACTGGAACTCACTATGTAGACCAGGCTGGCCTTGAACTCACAGATTTGGCTGCCTCTGCCTTCCAAGTGCTAGGATTAAAGGTGTGAGCCACCACGCCCAGCTCCCTCTACACCTTTTTAAAAGATTGTTCTTTGCTTGTTGAATTGTCTTGACATTCTTGTCAAAGTACGAATGAATGATCAGAATAAACCACCTAGAGCCATTCGTATACCTTCACTGACTCCTTCCTGCTCTGAGAATCAAGTCAAAATGTTGATAGTTATTGCCTAGAACTGTGGTGTCCAGAATAGGATTTACATAAGATGATCTTAAAAAGAAAGAATATTAAAAAGTCTATGTAGAGTTTGGTTTGTTTCTTTGCTTGTTTTTTGAGACAGGGTTTCTTGTAGCCCCAGCTGGCCTGGAACTGGCTATGCAGACCAGGTTGGCCTCGCTTCGCCTCGATCTGACAGAGATTCATCCACCTGCCTCTGCCTCCCAAGTGCTGGAATTAAAAGTGCACACCATCACACCTGGATTCTATTTAGATTTTTTTATAGTATCCTTTAGTGTTTATGTTTTTATGAATGTTTATAATACATATATTGGCTTTATGATATAATAGTACATCCATGTCCTATATAATTGTATATAATGATATAATTGTACATCTGTGTCCTATAATAATAGATAGATATGGATAGAAGCAGAGAGTCAGAAGCACAGGAAATTGTGGTGCCAGCCTTCAGTAGAAAACCAGAACACAAAAGAATGCTATGGGATCATAAGCTTTTAACAGGGATATTAAGTTTCTAGAAGGGGATTGTTTATATATTTTAAAGTTAAATGGCTAATTCTCAGAGTGCTAGGAAAATAAAAGGTTTTTCTCTTGACATTTTTTTTATCCTTTTTTCCTATTTCCAAAAAGGAGAAATGAAGCTTTAACCATCTTTCAGTTTTAATAAAGCAGTCCTTTTCAGACTAGAGAGATGGCTCAGTGGTTAAAAGCACTGGCTGCTGTTGCAAAGGACCTGGTTTTGGGTCCCAGCACCTGTATGGCAGCTAACAACTGTCTGTGACTCCAGTTCCAGGGGGGATCTGTTGACTTCTTCTGACCTCCATAGGCATTGCATGACATAGGTATACCTGCAGGCAATATACCCATACACAAAAATAAAAATAAATAAGATATTAAAATCAAGCAAGTGGGGCGTGGTGGTACACACCTTTAATCCTAGCACTTGGGAGGCAGAGATGGGCAGATCTCTGTGAGATGAGGCCAGCCTGGTCTACATAATGAGTTCCAGGCCAGCTGGGGCTACAGGGAGGCCTTGTCTCAAAAAGACCAACAAACAAATAAAAAGTAATCTTTACCATTTATTTACACCACATGACAATTTTTCTTCCCTTCACTGAGCAAGTAATTACCCATGTACCTTATGCCAGACACCAGGCTGGATACTGAGGACACAAAGATACAAACTATTTCCAAGAGTGTTATCTAAAAAGAAGAAAATAGGATACTTGCACCTTGCCATCAAAGCACACAGAGCCTGTCTTAGTTCCCAGATGTCAGGGAAAGCTGCTTACTCTACATTGTTTCCTCTTAAGGAATTTAAGCTCCTTGAAAGTATGAAATGAGGGCTGGAGAGATGGCTTAATGGTTAAGAACACTGGTTGTTCTTACAGAGGACCTGGGTTCAAATCCCAGCACCCACATGGCAGCTAACAACTGTCTGTAACTCCAGTCCCAGGGGATTCACCAGCCTCTTCTGACCTCCGTGGGCATGACACGACACGGGTACACTTACCTACATGCAGGCAATACATGCCTACACATAAAATAAATAAATAAAAAGAAAGTATGAAATGTATGAATATGCAGAAAAATTTTTAAAGGTTTGGGCTCAGTTTTATATTAGTTATAGTTACAAGTAATTTTCTATCCATTTATTTTTTAATATTTTTATCTTTCATACATGCATATAATTTATTTTGATCATATTCATCCACCCAGTCCTCCCCCAACTCCTCCCAGATCTACCCCCAAACCCCCTCCACTCCCTTTCAACTTCATGTTCTCTCTCTTTTTAAAAAAATATTTTATTTATTATTTTTATTTTATGTGTATGAGTGTTATGCCTCATAAGTGTGATGCCATTCACTAGAACCTGGTTGACCTTCCAGGGCCACATCCTTAAAGAAAATTGACTCTCCCAACACCCAGCAGCCATTGTTTGTTAAAACCTCTTCAGCTCAAGGCTAGAGAAATGGCTCAGTGGTTAGGAGCATTGGCTCTTCTTGCAGAGGACCAGGTTTCAGTTCCCAGCACCACATGGGAGCTAACAATCCACCTGTATGTAACTCTTGCTCTAGAGGATCTGACACCCTCTTCTGGCCTCCATGGACACCATGTGCACATGTAGTACACAGACGTACATGCAGGCAAGCACTCATACACATAAAATAAAAATAATTTCTTAAAAAAGCTCCTCAGGCCAGGCATGGTGGCGCACGCTTTTAATTCTAGCACTTGGGAGGCAGAGGCAGGTGGATCTTTGTGAGTTCAAGGCCAGCCTGATCTACATAGTGAGTTCAGGTCAGCTGGGACTAGAGGGAGACCCTGTCTCAAAAAGACAAAAAAAGAAAAAACTCCTCAGAAGCCAGGTGTGCTAGCACACACCTTTAATCCCAACACTTGGGAGGCAGAGGCAGGTGGATCTCTGTGAGTTCCAGGCCAGCCTGGTCTACATAGTGAGTTGCAGGCCAGCTGGGGCTACAGGGAGACCCTGTCTCAAAAAGATCCCCCCCAAAAAATTTATTATTACTTGTATGCGTTGGGGGGCGGTGCATGCCATGGTACCTGTGTGGAGGTAAGAGGTTAGACAAATCTGGAGTTGGTTCTCTCCTTCCAGTTTTAAGTGGGTTCCAGGGATCAAACTCAGATCTCCAGGAAGCCAAGTACCTTTATCCACTAAGCCATCTCACTGGCCCTTAATTTTTACTTTAAAAAATAAATTCAGGGGGCTGGAAGAATGGCTCAGCAGTTAAGAACACTGGCTGCTATTACAGAGGACCCAGGTTCAATTTCCCAGCACCCACATGGTAGCTAACAACTGCCTGTAACTCCAGGTCCAGGGGAATTCAACACCCTCTTCTGACATCTTTGGGCATTGCCGACATGGGTGTACTTGTCCCGACCCGCAGGACAGTCAACGTGGGTTTCTGGAGGGAGGAGAGGGGACGGAAAGGGACAAGGGATGCGAAGAATGGAGACAAGACAGGCTTTCTGATCAAGTCTCAATTTAATGAACATTCACACAAAGTTTTTATAGGGAGGAGAGGGGGAAGTTGGCAGGGAAAAATCCATTGAAGTAGAGCAAAGCACTGGCTGTTCTTGCAGAGGACCTAGATTCAGTTCCCAGCACCCATATAGCAGCTGTAACTCCAGTTCCAGGTGATCTGATGCCCTCTTCTGGCCTCTGTTGGCATTGCATGCATGTGGTGCACTTACATACATGTAGGCAAAGCACTCATAACACATAAAAATCATATAGGGACTAGAGAGATGGCTCAGCAGTTAAGAGCATGGGCTGCTCTCACAGGGGACCCAGATTTGATTCCCAGTATCCACATGGCAGCTAACAATCGTCTGTAACTCCAGTTCAAGGGGATCCAATGCCTTCTTCTGACGTCCACAGACAATGCACAACACAGGTGCACTTACATACATGCAGGCAATATACTCATATATATAAAATAAAAATAAGACATTTTTAAAATACTTTAAAAAATAAATTGAGAGTTAGAGATGGCTCAGTGGTTAAGAGTACTCACTGTTTTGAAGGGGACCTGGGTTTGGTTCCCAGCATCCACATGGTGGCTAATAATCATCCTAACTCCAGTTCTAGGGGATCTGATGTTCTCTTCTGACCTCTGGGGACATTGTACACATGGGTGTGCTTGCATATATACAGTAAAACACTCATGCACATAAAATTTAAAAATCATTCAATCAGCTGCCCCACACCTTTAATCCCAACACTTGGGAGGCAGAGGCAGGTGGATCCCTGTGAGTTCCAGGCCAGGAACAGGCCAGGGCTACAGAGAGACCCTATCTCAAAAAAAAAAAAAAAAAAATCAGTCAATCAAACAAAATTTTATACATGGTTAGGCATGGTGGTGCACACCTTTAATCCCAGCACTCAGGAGGCAGAGGCCGGTAGATTTTTGTGAGGTGAGCCTGATCTACATAGTAGGACCATGTCTCTAAATAAATAAATTTTTAAAAAGTAATAAATTCATACATTCAAAATCAAATGGCATAGAAAAGCTCTGCACTGAAAGTCTCTACGCCCCACCTCTCATATGCCCCTAGGCAACCTTTTACCATTGTTTTCTATATTCTTCCAGTGGGGCTGTCTTTTCTTTGATGTAGATGCAAATACAAGATCTTTTTTTTTTTTTTTATTTTTTTTCAGGAAAACTCCCAGATGTTTCAAGGTAGACCTTGCAAGAATATGTACCCTAATGAATATTTTCCTCATGGAATAACAAATGGAGCTAATTGGTATAATGTTCCAGGTAAAGCTCATCATGGCCTTACAACTTTGATTTTCTACTCTCCTGGATGGTGCTTCTTACTACTGACCTTTTTTTAATTTTGAGAAAGAACCATTATTATTTTTTTAATGTGTAAATGGTTTTAAGACATTCAATTAACCTTTTCAACTATTTCACATTTGATACTCTTAGAGTTTTGAGTAAAAGTGTATCACTACAGCTTGATCACAGTGTTGCAGTCTACCTCCAGCCATTGCATAGAAAGAGCGTAGGAAGGTACACTTGAATTCCTCCTAAGTGTGGAAATACAGGTGTTCTGCCTAGATTGGGAGCATCTCAGGGCTCTCCTATGAATACATTGTTGTTTTTCAATCACTGCAGATCCAAGATAATTGACTTTTTACTAGGAATGTGTCCCACCTTTCAGAATCTAAACTATTTAAAACTATTCAGGTGATTTATTTTAATTTTAATTTTTTTGTCCTTTAGGTGGTATGCAGGACTGGAACTATTTACAAACAAATTGCTTTGAAGTAACAATTGAACTAGGTTGTGTGAAATATCCATTTGAGAAAGATTTGCCAAAGTTCTGGGAACAGAATCGAAGATCTCTAATCCAGTTCATGAAACAGGTGAGTTCTCAGGAGTAAAGTATGATTCCTTTCAAGAGCAAGATTTTTGTGTACATGTAGTTCTTAGATATGGAGTTAAAATATATTTGCTTTAGTGTATTTGCCCAATTTGTGTATTCCGGTTTGTTTAGCATATTTATCTAGAAAATTCAGGGATAAAAACAAGTTTATTTGTATGGGAAAGAGTTGGCGTTAAAAGGATTAAATAAGGTAGGGACATTTGCTCTTAAGGACTAGTGGTCATTTTTCACTCTGTTTTTCTAAAAAAAAAAATGACATAAATTAGATCCACATGTAAATATTTGCTAAGTAATAGGATTTTTTTCTTATTGCCAATGATTTTTTTCCTTTTTGTGAAACTATTAGTTTCCTTTTATTTGCATACACATGGTGGCCTGTAGGTAAAGACTCTAAGAAATATGTGAATGGTTTATTAGGATTACCTATTATACTAGTATATTTCTAGTATTTTCCTGAATGATAATGTATAAAATATGTGAGCTTATTTACTAATATTAAAAATAACTTTCATTTTATAGATTTACATATGTAGAAAAGGTCTGACTAGTACAATAAACACTCTACTCCAACACCTAGATGTAGCAGTTTTTAATATTTTGCTGTCTTTGCTTTATTTATATGAGAAATAAAATGTTCAGGCATGGAAAATAAAATCATCTGGACTGCAAGTTTGGAGTAAGCAAAGGGTAGTTTTGTGCTAACAGTACATTGTTGACTTAAAACTAAAACAAAACATCCTCCATGATTAAACATCTATAACATCTAAGTAGCAAACAAAACAGCTAAAGGACTCAGTATTTGAGGTTTGGAAGACCTGAAACTTGATGAAGCTTCATTACTTTGGAATTTACAATACTGAGTTTGATTTAATATGCTTGTGGATTACTAATGTTGTCTAAATGTTTATTATAAGTTTGATATATATACACTATTTATTTGCAAATAAGTGGTTTATTAAATATTTGAAAAATATATACACCAAAACGTTTTTTGATGAACTGTTTTAGTTGAAATTGGAAATGTTGGGATATTTTTTCTTCAAATACTTAGGTATTCCTTTCCTAAAAATAAGAATAGTCTACCTGTCATCTCAAAATACCATTATCTCATCTAAGAAAAGTAACAGTAATTTTCTAATATTACCTAATACCCAGTCTAGATTCAAATTTCTTTGCTCCAAGTATAATTTTATAGATGTATTTGGAACCAGGATCTAGTGCATTTGATTATTTTATCTCCTTACCCTTTTCAATTTAGGATGTTCTTCCTATAAAATCAATTTCCTTTCAGAAAAGGCTTTGCTTTTTTTTTTTTTTTTTTTTTTTTTTTTTTTTTTTTTTTTTAGTCTCCCTGTAGCCCCAGCTGTCCTGGAACTCACTGTATGGACCAGGCTGGCCTTGAACTCACAAGTGCTGGGATTAAAGGCATGCACCACCACACCCAGCCCTGCTTGTTTTCTTTTACAGCAGCCTATATTCTAAAGTAATTAGAATGTACTAAAGTTAAAACAGTGTTATTTATATTCTTCATGATAAAGACAAACTTGACCTATGAAAGATTAGCCTTTAAAAACAAAAATATTTTTTAATGAGTATTTATATTTAGTTAGCTTTACTCTGAGCTCTTAAATTCCTATATGTTCCATTGGTTTATATTATTAACTGTTATTTTGGATATGAATTTCCCAAATAATTACATGATTTTTCCCCTTAAAATCTGGTGTTCTTGTCCTTTATCCAGGTTCATCAGGGTGTCAAAGGATTTGTCCTTGATGCCACAGATGGTAGGGGTATATTAAATGCCACCATCAGTGTTGCTGAAATTAATCACCCAGTGACTACTTACAAAGCTGGAGATTACTGGCGCCTCTTGGTTCCAGGGACTTATAAAATCACAGCATCTGCTCGAGGGTAAGTGATGACTGCTTTAAAATGGAGTGCTTGGGAATAAGACAAACATGGCTCCATTCTGGAAGGTTATTTCCAGAAAGTCCTAGAAAGCCTGCTAAGCAACCTGGAGTTTAATGCCAGGAAGTTTCAAGCAAGTTTCACCCTGTTCTAGTGACAAAGTGAGCACCTGCTCCCCATGGCACTGTCATACAGAAAGCTCTGAAGTCACACACCTTTGCCTTCCTCTGCTCTGATCACCTGCCGTCTGTCCACAGGGACTGGTTTCTTTCCTGTTGATAATAATTCTGAGATGTACCTGCAGACTGAAAAGAAAAAGCAAATACTCATATTCTACTGAATATTCACATTACCCAATATGCTACCGTTTTATATTTGCTACCTATCATAACTTTTCAAAGCTGTCACGTACATTCATTATTCTATGTACATTTATATCATTTCTTCAGTTAAAAATTCTTATGCTACAAGCTCTAAGTAAGACCATTTTCATCTTTATAGGCATGTGTGCCTATTTTGGGGGTCTTTTGAGGCAGGGTCTCCCTGTAGCCTCAGCTGGGCTGCCCAGACTAAGCTGGTTTCACAGAGATCCACATGCCTCTGCCTCCCTGGGATCAAAGATGTGCGCCACCAAACCCGGCTTTGTGTGCCTTTTTAAAAAAAATTGTTTTTGGTATTTTTGTAGATAGGGTCTCTTGTAGCCCTGGCTGGGCTAGAACTCTGATCTTCCTGCCTCTGCCTTTCAAGTGCTGGATTATAGGCATGCATTACCATGTATTTTATTAAACTTTTTAAAAAACAGTTTTCACAGCTGGGCATGGTAGTACATGCCTTTGATCCCAGAACTGGGGAGGCAGAGGCAGGCGGATCTCTGTGAGTTCAAGGCCAGCCTGGTCTACATAGTGAGTTGCACGCCAGCTGGGACTACAGGGAGACCCTGTTCAAAAAAAAAAAAAAAACAGTTTTCACTATGTTTTCCAGACTGGCCTCTGGTTCCTGGGCTTTAGCGGTCCTTCACTTTACCTCCTGAATGGTTAGGACTGAACTGTAGGTGGGCACTACCAAGCCCAACTTAAATTTGTTTATTAAAAAGAAGAAAATTAGCCTGACATGGTGACTCACACCTTTAATCCCAGCACTCAGGAGGCAGAGGCAGGTAGATCTCTGAGATGAAGGGTAGCCTGGGCTATATAGTGAGTTCCAGGTCAGCTGGGGCTATATAGAGACCCTGTCTCAAAATAAGAACAAGCAAAGGAGTTGGGGGTGGGGGAGGAAAGAAGAAGACGGAGGAGGAAGAGGAAGAAGGGGAAATTAACCTATGGTTCTTTTGCTTTCATGTAGGGATTTTGGTTTGGTTTGGTTTGGTTTGGTTTCAATTTTATGTTTGGTTTTTTTGAGGCAGGATCTCAGGTAGCAACAGGCTGGCTGAGAGTGACTTGCCTCCACCTCGCGAGTGCTGGGAGTACAGGCATGTAGCCACATTCAGCTAGCTTTCTTTGTTCATGTTTTAATGAGAATGGGTGCTACCACAGAATATTCCCCTCTCTTTACTAGCCAACATACTTGTAAAGAGTTAGTTTGACCATTCATTGGAGTTAAGTATATAAAAATATGGTTGTTAATACTTTTTTTTCTCTTAGAAAAAAAAAGCTTTCAAATATTTCAAATATCCAGTTGCTCATAAATAGGGGATCAAAAAAGTCATGTTAATGAGTTACAAGTTGTTTCTATTATTTCACTTTGGCTAAGTATTAGAGAACCTAGAATAGCAGGGCATCTAAAGCGTAGGGCAAGAATGAAGTCTCTAGCAGAGAATGTCCTAAGTTGGTACTTTGATTTTTCCACCTTGATGGCAGATGATAGATGCAGAATTCAGGAGCCATGGGGTATCTGCAACAAGCATAAAGTTTTGTTTGAAATCATATTTTAAATTCCAGAAATTCATTTGTATTTTACATTTACCTACGTTTGTTCTTTGTTAATTGTTTTTTTTTTTTTTTTCGGTCTTTTTGAGACAGGGAGACCCTGCTTCAAAAAGACAAAAAAAAAAAAAAATCATAAATTTCCTTAAAGTTGAAATCTTGACTTTGTAAGAAGCTGCATTTATTATTTGGATTTGCATAGCCTCTGCACACCTCTGTTTCCCAATGTAGCTGAAGTGTGGCTCTGATTTGTCTGCTTTTTATAGGTATAACCCAGTTACGAAGAACGTGACTGTCAAGAGTGAAGGTGCTATTCAGGTCAACTTCACACTTTTTCGATCCTCAGCAGATGCTAACAATGAATCAAAGAAAGGACAAGGGGATAGCACCAGCACTGATGATGCCAACGACCCAACTACAAAGCAGTTTGAAGCATTAATCAAAGATCTTTCGGCTGAGAATGGCCTGGAAAGCTTCATGTTAAGCTCCTCCTCAAATCTCGCTCTGTATCGATACCATTCATACAAAGACTTATCAGAGTTTTTGAGAGGGCTTGTAATGAACTATCCTCATATTACAAATCTTACCACGTAAGGATCACCTTCTTGTTTTTCTTTTTCTTTGTTTAAGATAATTCATTCATACCGAGCCACGTTGAATGAGTCTTATAATTTACTTAGAGGTATCTGGGAGTTAAATGTATGAGAGTTGGAATTTACTTATTTCACAGCAGATATTGCTTGGAGATTTTTCTGACAGTAAGTTTTGGGAACATTGGAGGAAATCTGCTTATTAGGTTAGGAATGCACAGATTGAGCCTTCTGAAAATGGAAAATTTTTCCTCCTAATCCTTTCTCTGACTGATATCACACCTGTCCATGTTCCAGCCATAGATTTAGATTCTGACTAAATATTGTTTAGCTTGTTTTGTTTTGCTGAGGGCAGTGGAGGTATTTTGGAACTATGAGCTTACCTGTCAGGGATAGTGTATAAGATTTCTGTCATATTAAGAAAAAATGGCCTGGCTGCAGGTACTTCTTCAACTCTGCTCTGTTCATAGTCTCTCTTACCTGAAGCTTTAGAGACATGTTAAAGTGCTTCTCCCTGGGGAAGTCCACAGTATTAACTCACATAAAACTGATGACTGGGACAGCTTTTCCTTCTCTTTCTCGGGCTTCTGCCTCACTTTCCCTGTATCACTGCAGGTTCTCTTAAGTCTTGCTTTAGTTACTCCAAAATTGTTTCCGTGATTAGTTGATTGCTGTGGTTTGCCTGCTGCAGGGAGGGTGTTTACATTTTGCATGAGCTTACAACCTTGTAAGTTCATTTCTGCATTCCTAATGAACATATTTACCCTCTTACTTTTTTACTTGTCTTGTTTCATTGGTTCTTTTTTAATTTTACCAGAAATTTTAGCTTCTTAAATTCTGATTTATAATATTTATAGATGGGAGTGCTGTTTACTTTAGCAGAGCCAGTTACCTCCCTTCCTCAATTGATTTTTTTGTATATTTCTGCCTTGTTCAGATTTTAAAGTCATCTACCATAGCATCATATATAGTTTACAGACTTCCTTACTTTAAAAAATAAAGCCAAGCCGGGTGTGGTGGAGCACACCTTTAATCCCAGCACTTGGGAGGCAGAGGCAGGTGGATCTTTGTGAGTTCGAGGCCAGCCTGGTCTACGAAGTGAGTTCCAGGACAACTGGGGCTACAGGGAGACCCTGTCTCAAAAAGACCAAAAAATAAAAAATTTAAAAAAAGCCAAAATTGGACATTATTTTGTTATATAACTTAGCTCACTTATTGTTTTACTCTTCTAATTCAATATTTCTTTTAAGTATTTCATTAAAATAAAGCAGCACCTACCATTGGTAGGTCAGGAGTTTTAGATGGTGTACCAATAGACACTAAGTATCATTGAATGGCATCATGAAAAAGAAATTTTTAAAAAATATTTTTATTGGTTTGAGAATTTCATGCAATGTATTTTTACTTTGATCATATTCAGACCCCCTCCTCTTTCTCTACTCCCATCTTATTACTCCTCCCCCGACTCCTCTATTATTATTTGCCTTTCTTCCCCCCAAAAGGCCTATTGAGTTCAATCTGTTTCCTAACTACCCTTGGGTATGAGTCTGTCCCTTGAAGTCTGGTCAACCTGCCAGGTGTCACACCAGAAAGGAAATCTGACTTGCCATTTCCCAGCACCTATCAATTGCCAATAGATCCTCAGCTAGGGCTGGGGCTCCTGCCTACCACTCCTATCCATGCTGAGCCCCTGTGTGGCTTGGGCTATCACAGGTCTTGTGCATGCTGTCATAAATGCTGTGGATTCATACATGAAACTACCCTGTGGAGTTCAGACAGTACAGATTCCTTGTATTCATCTACTACCTCTGGCTCTTACAATCTTTCTTCCCCCTCCTCTGTAATGATCCCTGAGCCTTAGGAGAAGAAGGTATGATATAGGTGTCCCATTTAGTGCTGGGGACTCTTATTCTCTGCACAATGAGCAATTGTGCGTTTCTGTGTTAATTGCTGTCTACTGCAAAAAGAACCTTGTCTGGTGAGAGTTGAGAAATGCACTAATAGGGCTGGGGGAATTCACAGTTCTCAAAAGCTATAGTTTTTTATCCTATTCATGTTTCTCAGTGTAACGCTAATATATTATTCTTGTCTAATGCTTGTAAATCTTCCCTTATAGTAAAGAAAACTAGCCTTAAGCGCAGGGCTCTTGTGCAAGTGGAAACAATGGTTTTGCTTTCATTGACTTTTCTGTCAAACTGATACTGCATTTATAGTAAAGTATGCAATGTGTTATTCAGATATATTATTTAGTTTTAAAAAGAAGTTCTCTACATTTACCTGTAGTAAAATATTTCCATAATAAAAATTTCAGTGACTGGATTTAAAAGACACAACAGGGGTTGGGGATTTAGCTCAGTGGTAGAGCGCTTGCCTAGCAAGCGCAAGGCCCTGGGGTTCAGTCCTCAGCTGGGGTGGGGGAGAGACAAAATAACAAAAGACACAACAGAAGGTTGGTAAATACTGTGAAGTTGGCATGTGAAGGACTGAGTTGGGAGGGTGCTGAACTAAGTCACAGTCTTGCCTAATCTAGTAACATTGTTCTTCTATTTGATTGGTTTTAGTCAAGGAAAACTTGTTAAGATTTTCTGACATGCACAATAATTCATTTTTTAAACAGCTTTAAAGGCTTTTGTGCTTTATTTATTTCCCCTTCATTTTTATTTTTAAAGTCCATAAGTTATGTTTAACATAATGCTTAATTACTCGTTGACTTTTTGTTTCTGGCTTTTCAAAGTTTGGGACAAAGTGTTGAATATCGTCACATTTGGTCGCTTGAAATCTCCAATAAGCCCAATATATCTGAACCTGAAGAACCAAAGATTCGTTTTGTTGCCGGTATCCATGGAAATGCTCCAGTTGGAACTGAACTGCTTTTGGCTCTGGCAGAATTTCTCTGCCTGAATTACAAAAAGAACCCAGTTGTTACCCAAGTAAGAGAATAGCCTGTTTTGACATGCTTAAAGGAAAAGACTCAGTGATACATTGATATCAGGGCACCATTTAAACTTATCAGAAGCACTTTTGATATATTAATGTTTCTTTAACAGACTGAATCATCTTTGTATATACTCTCTTCATAGTGTCTTTCTATTATATTCTTTCTGTATTTTGAGAGGCAAAGAAGAAAAAATACTAAAAGTTTGTGTTTAGTCCTAGACTCCATTATTTAAACTGAGAGCTTCTCACAGTTCTCTACACTCTGACTTGAGGAACTTCCATTCTCAGTTACTTATAGAGATGAGCCGCAATATTGAAAATACAGTGAAAGGCATAATTTTTTTTCTTTTCATAGACTACATAAAAAATGTTGGGTATTTTTAAGCTGCAATAGATTGAAAAAACTGATACAGAATTGTCTCAGTAACAATTTGTGGCTATAGGAAGTAACTTTGATCTAGGGGCTTAGTGATATATGATGAAGAAATCTAGTTCTGTGCTGTTTCAAGGCAAGGAGGGAAAGAGTGCCACTAATTAGCACTGTCTATATTGAATTTAGGAAAAGGGAGAAGAACTAATATTACTAATATTTGTTGAATATATACTAATTACAAATTACCCAGTACCTTATATGCATCATTAATTCATTAATCCAGTTTTCATCCTTGTAAGACCAGTTATCTCTATTTTACACATGTGGAACCTGAGGTAGAGCTATTTGTTACCCATCTAATATCGCAAAGCCAGTAATTAGCAAAACTAATTTAAAGGAAGTGTAGGTGCTATTTTTCTTTGTCTTGTAATTTTTAAGAAATAAATACCCAGTGTATCTTGCTCTCCATGCCATATGGTTAGGCCATGTTGCCTTCCCCCAAAAGAAACTGAGGAAGAACTCACATGACCAGGATAGAAGGGACCTGTGTGACCAGGTGAAGTCAGACTTGCTCAAAAAGTATCTTATGATCTTCAGCAAAGCAGATTCCATTGACAGCTTCTTCCAGGTTGCAAAAAGTACCTCCTAGACACATTTTTTTTGCTCTTTATTAAAATGGGATCATAGCTAAGATAGTGATTTTTTTTTAACCCCTGGCTACACATTAGAAACACCTTGGAGTCTTTTAAGACCACCAGTGTCTGGATTCATCCCCACAGGCATCAATATTTCTTTTAAAACTCTTTAGGCTTCACCCCTCCCCAAAAAACCCTCTACATCTTTAGCTATTTATTTATTTAAGATAGGCTCTTACTAGATAGCCAAGGCTAACTTTGAACTTGCTATTTAACTCAGGTTGGCGTCAAACTTACAATCTTCCACCTCCACTTCTAAAGTGGTAGGATTATAGGCATGTACACCCACATATACTAAGGATCAAATTCAGGGTCTTAAACATATTGAGCACATTCTGTACTACTTAGTTACACCTCCAGCCCAGGTTATTCTTATGTATAGCCAGACTTGAGCTGTACTGGTCTTAAGGTAATGAGACCATATCATAGGTAAAACACTTAAATAGAAATCACAAAACTTTTGAAGCCAGTCTGGGATACAGTAGACCCTGCCTTTTAAAAAATGAAAAAGGCAACAGGATCTCTCATTGAAATTCTGTTGAATAGGTCTATAATTAAACATAAGGTATAACATAATAAAATCTCTCTCAAAGGAAGAGATTTAAGAATAAGTGAGCAGCCAAGCGTGGTAGCACATATCTTTAATCCTAGCACACAGGAGGCAGAAGCAAGCAGATCTCTGAGTTTGATGCCAGTCAGTTCTGTATGAGTTCCAGGGCAGACAGCTGCATAGTGACACCTGTTTCAGACAAACAAACAAACAAAGGGCATGGTGGTGTACGCCTTTAATCCCAGCACTCTGGAGTCAGAGGCAGAAGGATCTCTGTGAGTTTGAGGCCAGTCTGGTCTCCATAAGGAATCCAGGCCAGCTGAGGCTACAGGGAGACCCTGTCTCAAAAAGACCCAAAAAAAAAAAAAAAAGAAAGAAAGAAAGAAAATGTCAAAATGAAACTCAAACAAAATAAAAAACAATAGGTTAAATGCTCTCAAATATTTTCAACTCATTAGACTATTTTACCAGAATAAATAAGTTAGGAATTACTTTACTTGTAACTGGGACCAAATACAGGACAAAAACAACTCCAGGAAGAGTTTATTGTGTCTCTTGGTTAGAGGGGATACAGTTCATTATGGTGGGGAAGGCATGGTGGCAGGAACATGAGGTAGCTGGTCATTTTGAGTGTACAGTCAGAAAGCACAGAGAAATGAAGGCTGGTGCTCTGGCTGGCTTTTTCTTTTTTCCTTTTTATTCAGTCTGGGATCCTAATCTATGGGATGGTGCCATGAATATTTAGGACAGGACTTCCCTCCACACTTAAACTTCTCTAAAAATACCCTCACAGACATGTCCACAGGTGTGTTTCTTAGGTGAGTCTAAATTCAGTCAAAATGCCAATGAAGATTAAACATCACACCATTAGATAAATGTAGGATGAAGTACATCAGAAGTTAGTTTATGTCCCATATATAGGTATTAATGCTTATGGATCATCTGGAGTAGAAATTATAATCAGAAAAATAGCCTACCTCATGTTTTTTTTTCTGACTTTTAAACATTTTTATTTATGTTACATGTATAAGTGTTTTGCCTCAATGTATGTATGTGTACAGGACCCATAGAAGCCAGAAGAGGGTGACAGCTGCCGTGTGCTAGAAACCGATCCTGGGTCCTCTGCACGAGCAGCAAGTGCTCTTAACCACTGAGCCATCTCTCCAGCCTCTCATGTTTTTTGACATGCTGTTTTCATTGTCTGGATAGACATTGATATTTTCAGATTATACATTCCAATTTTTAATACAAAAAAATAGCTTCACCATTATTACTAAGTCAGTGATCACTTTTCTGTAATTGGCCAGATAATATATATTTAGGCTTTGTGGGGCAGATATCCTATAACTACTTAGTTCTGTCATTATAATGAAAAAGTGGTTATATGTAAATGCATGGGCCAATATTTGTTCCAATAAACTATACACAGGAAAGCAGGCAGCAGACTGAATTTGGCTTGCCCACAGTGCTTCTGTGACTCCTATTCTTTTTCACAGGAAACATTATATAGTTATATTTTCTTGTTAAAATTTATTTGAAGCAAGTGAGAATTATATTTTACATTTTTAATTTCATTAGTTCTGCATTTAAAATTAACTTTTAAATGAACAATAAAGACTTTGAAGGAAAGTACCTATTGATTCCACATACAGCTCATAAACTTTTAATTTCTGTTTCTGTTTTAGTTGATTGACAGGACTAGGATTGTGATTGTTCCTTCTCTAAATCCAGATGGACGAGAGCGAGCACAAGAAAAAGACTGTACTTCAAAGACAGGACAAGCAAATGCCCGTGGCAAAGACCTGGATACAGACTTCACAAGTAGGACTAATTTTTAAGCCATTGAAGACTTTTTCTTTCTGTTTGCTATGAGGTTGATCAACCCTGTGTTATAGATGAGTAATGGAGTACTTGCGTGTCTAGGTATGTGTGTGAGATATAAATGACTACAGATATTCAGAAAACATTTTGAACTTTTGTCCTTTTGCTTTGCAAAAGTAATTGAAGTTTTGTTGTTTTTTTAAAAAAAGAAATTCAGGAAGCTAGAGCAATGACTCAGTGGTTAAGAACACTGGCTGCTCTTGTAGAGGACCTGGGTTCAGTTCCCAGCACCCACATGGCAGCCAGCAACTATCAGGAACTCCAGTTCCAGAATATCTGGCACCTATTTTTGACCTCCAAGGGCATTACATGACACAGGTGCACCTACTCATATAGGCAGGCAATATACTCATAAAAATAAAAAATAAATTCAGTCAATATGATTGAGCTGCAAAGGCCCTCCTCTCTTATCTGTATGTATATATATTTACACATAATATATATGCATGTTGAATTGGAGTGACCTGTTCTTTACCTAAATCGGGTCATCAAGTATGTACATTTTGTAACTTCTCACTGAGAATATCATTAATGTCTTTCCTTTTCAATGCTTATAGATCTGTGATGTTTTTATTAAAGACAGTTTTTGCCCTTAACATTTAGGAATCTGGACAGGCATGGTAGCACATGCCTTTAGTCCCAGCACTTGGGAATCAGAGGCAGGCAGATCTCTGTGAGTTTGAGGCCAGCCTGGTCTTCATTGCAAGTTCCAGGCCAGCTGGGGCTCACAGGGAGGGAGACCCTGTCTCAAAAAGACAGAGAAAACATTTAGAAATCTGAGTTAGTCAAGCATTAACATTAAAATAGTGAACATTTTGTTTGTTTCTAATTTTTTATTCATAAATAGTGAAGCAGAAAACATTTTCTTCCTGGAAATCAGATAGAAATATTCCCTAAGTTCTTTTTAAAAGCATGATAAATCCATATTCTCTTTTTTTTCCAGTAAGAATTTTCTCACAGTTATTTAGTGTTGCTAATGTACACACATTATCTCAAAGTATGTAGGACTCAGAATAACCTTTCTTTAGAATGCATCTTTCTTGCTTATGGTCGCTTAGGGAAAAATGTCTACAAATTTTGTGAGTTAGCATTGTGATTGAGTTCAAATAGGGAATATTTGTTTTGCGATAGGGTCTCCCTGTAGCCCCAGCTGGCCTGGACTCACTGTATAGACCAGGCTGGCCTTGATCTCATAGAGATTCATCCACCTGCCTCTTGTCTTCTGAGTGCTGGGATCAAAGGTGTGTGCCATCATGCTCAGTATAACTTGATGTTTTATATTTTCTCTTTTGTAGGTAATGCCTCCCAACCTGAGACTAAAGCCATCATTGAAAACTTGATTCTAAAACAGGACTTCAGCCTTTCTATTGCTTTAGATGGTGGTTCTGTGCTGGTCACATATCCGTATGACAAACCAGTTCAGACAGGTGTGCAGAATATCATTTAAGCCTGGTAGGAAATTCCATGTTAATGTGTAATAAGTGCTTTTAAATGGTGAACATTTATGTCATTCTGTATGCAACTAATCAACCTTAGAAAATTGTCCATACTGTACTGGAACAGTTCAAGCAGGTACTTGGAGAAGAGAGGAGAGATCTACTGAAGGTCTAGCTACATGTAGTACTTTTTTAATGTAAGGAAGATATTTGCTCCCAAGTATGATTATCTGGGACTAAACAAAACAATATAATTATGGTTAACTCCTCAGCAAACTTGAGGGGAGAAGATGACTTGAAACCATGATACTGAACTTGAACAGAAATCTTTTAAATTTCTCCACTGACTTTCAAATTTTTCTTCTTGGTAGTGGAAAACAAAGAGACTTTAAAGCATTTGGCATCTCTTTATGCAAATAACCATCCATCGATGCACATGGGTCAGCCTAGTTGTCCAAATAAGTCAGGTAGGAATTTTCCCTACCTTTCGTTATTAATTTGGGTTATGGTTGCTTTGGGGAAAAGAGTTTTGCCTTATGATCCTGTTGATCCTACATCTCACAATGCCTTTGTAGATGAGAATATTCCAGGAGGAGTAATGCGTGGAGCAGAATGGCACAGTCACCTGGGCAGCATGAAGGTAATGTTTTCTAGAATGTGATTAGAATGGAATATGACTATCAATCACTGAGTGAAAGAACAGAACCTGAATGGCACCTGCCTCTGGAGTACTGGGATTAAGGATGTTCTCCACCATGCCCATTTACTTGGTTCTTTAGGATTGTTTTGGCCATTCAGTTTCCTTGCATTCCAATTTAATTTGAAGTTAGCTTTTCTTTCCCTGCATTAAAGGATATTGGAATTTGGTAAGGGGTTGTGTTGACTCTGTAGATCACTTTGAGTAGTGTATACATTTCAACAATATTGTCTTCCTAAGTATAAACATAGTATATTCCTAGGTATTTTTCATTTCTTTCAGGAAGCGTTTTATCTGGTTGCCTATGTTCTTCAAATTATACATGGTGATTTATTTATATTGGCTATAAGATACATTACAGATGCTTTGTTTACATCAATCAGGTTTTCTTATTTCATTTTTTATTTGTTTTATTACCAAAGCCTTACTCTTGTATTTATTCATTTTCCTGAATTTGATTTTGAACTTTATATTCCAGGATTATAGTGTCACTTACGGTCATTGCCCAGAAATCACAGTGTACACAAGCTGCTGCTACTTTCCTAGTGCAGCACAACTCCCCACCTTGTGGGCAGAAAATAAAAGGTCTCTCTTTAGCATGTTGGTGGAGGTAAGTTTGTTTTGAGTTTGTGCCCCTCCTGCCCCCACCCCCTTACTGAAGATCAAACCCAGGGCCTCCTGAATGTTAGGCTCTATCATAGGCGTACATTCAGTGAAAACCCTTATTAAAACATTGCCTTTCAAATACATACAAAGAATAATTTTGTTCTTTGCATGTGTCTCTGTGTGTGTGTGCGCGCACGCATTATGTTCAAGTATATGGGTAGGCATACAAATATGTACATATGCATGTGGAGGCAAGAGGTTGACCTCAGACATCTTCCTTGATCACTCTCCACTGTATTTACTGAGTCAGGCAGAGTCTCTCGCTGATTTGGCTAGTCTAGCTAGCCAACTTGGCCTAGGGATCTCCTGGTTTCCACCTCCTGAACACTGGACTACAACCGGATTACCGGTGGACTGCAACACCCACCTGGTCTTTACTGGCTAGGAATCCAAATTCCAGCCCTCACACTTGTATGGAAAGCATTTTATCCATGGAGCCATCTCCCAAGCCTGAATTTTGTTCATATTTTGTTGCCAAAATAGATGCCATGTATTCAAATTCACATTTTGTGAATTTGCTATATATGAGAGAGGCTGTGTGTTCTTCAATCTGAAGAATACACAGTTATGGAGCTAGTATTCTGGGAAGGAAATCCCTCAGAGCATTGGAATACTGGGTGTAATGCTTTAGACGTTCATCATACAGAGCTCTCCAGCTCTGACTCTAAAGCACTGAATGACTAGCAAATGTGGTCAGGGTCAGTGAGGAAAAAGAATAAGCCAGGCTGACAGGGTCATTTTTGTTTTGTTTTGTTTTGTTTTTTACAGTACTGGGGATGAACCCAGGGCCTTTTGCATGCTAGGTAAGCACTCTACCACTGAGCTAAAATATACCCACTATCCCCCTACTTATTTCTTTCTTTTTTAAAAGGGATTTATTTTATTTTATGTATGAGTGCTTACCTGCATGTATGTATATGCACCATGTGCATGCCTGGTGCTTTCGGAGGCCAAAAGAGGGTGTCAGGCCCCCTGGAACTGGAGTTACAGACTGTTATGAACCACCATGTAGGTTTTGGGAACCAAACCTGGGTCTTCAGCAGCAGCCAGTGCTCTTAACCACTGAGCCATCTCTGCATCCCCTAATTCTCTCTGAAGTTGGAAGCCCTCTTTTTAATTTTTTTTTTTTTTTTAGTTTTTAAGACAGGGTTTGCTAACTTGATGAGGGTGGCCTTGAACTCTAGCTGGGATTGTGGTCATATGCTACCACCAGAGGCTACAAGGCTTTTTGTTTTGTTCTGTTCTGTTCTGTTCTGTTCTGTTTTGTTTTGTTTTGTATAGGGTGTGTATGTTTGGTTGGTTTTGGTCAAGCCTTAGACTATTGCCTCTAAAACATCTGCTGATATTGCCTCTAAAACATCTGCTGATGTTATGAAAACATAAATTTATATATATATATTTAATATTTTATTTTGTCTGTATGAGCGTATTGCCTGCATGTATGTGAGTGCACCCATATCATACAGTGCCACAGAGGTCAGAAGAGGGCTTTGGGTTCCCCTGGAACTGGAGTTAAGGACGGTTCGTAGCCGCCATGTGGGTGCCAGGAATTGAACCCAGGTCCTCTGCAAGAGCAGTCAGTGCTCTTAACTGCTGAGCCATCTCCCCAGCCCCTAAAATGATACTTTTAACATTTTTTTTCAGGTTCACAAAGGAGTCCATGGATTTGTCAAAGATAAGACTGGTAAACCAATCTCTAAAGCAGTCATTGTACTCAATGAAGAAATAAAAGTACACACAAAAGAGGGAGGTTATTTCCATGTGCTGTTAGCTCCTGGTGTCCATAACATCAATGCCATTGCTGATGGGTACCAGCAGCAACATTCACAGGTATAAAATGCAAGTAGGATTATGTCACTGCTTATTCTAAGTAATACTTATATCTTATCTTGAAACTCTTTCTAGAAAACTTAAAAATAAAAGTATGCCCACTTCCTGATTATGGTATCCTACTATCATTTTGTTTCCTAAGAATATTTTTTATAGCATTTTGTGTAGTTTAGATGACAATGAATCACCTTCTCAATTTGCTCTAAAAGGCTCTAAAGCATTTACTGAAGCAAGGATGCACTATACTGTGACTTTTTCATGATTTTTACATTTATCCTTTCAGGTCTTTGTGCATCATGATGCTGCCAGTTTTGTGGTAATAGTCTTTGATACAGATAACCGGATATTTGGTTTGCCAAGGGAGCTTGTGGTAACTGTGTCAGGTAAAGGAATTTTAATTTGTAGTGCTTGAAGTTAAACCCAGTCCTTCCAGTACACTTTGAGTGAATAGCCTCCACAGTCACTTCTAGCTAATCACTTTTTCCCTGAAGTCTCCTTAGCTAAACCTGATTTTCCTGAGCCACTGTTCTCACATGTGTTCTCTTGGCTTGCCCCTCCCTTTTTCAAGTCTCTACTCAAATTCATGCCACAGAGAGGCCTTTCTTTATGCCCTAGCTAACATGGTAACCCTGTCGTTTTCTCTACCCTACTTTTTCCATTGTCACAAACTGATACATAGAATACATTTATTCATTGTATTGTCTATAGTTAATGCGCCCACCAAAACAAAAGCTCTGGAAAACAGAGTTGATCTGCAGCCCTGAATCCTAGACCTATAACTGACACAAAGTGGATCTTTAAAAAAATTTTTTTATTTTTGAGTGTTTTTGCAAGCATGTATGTAAATGCACCCAAGCATTCAATGCCTGTGGAGGCCAGAAGAGGGTGTCAGACCCCCTGGAATTAGAGTTACTGATCGTTGTTAGCAGCTATGTGGGTGCTGAGAATTGAATCTGGGTCCTCTGCAAGAGCAGCCAGTGCTCTTAACCACTGGAGCCATCTCTTCAGCCCCACAAAATGATTCTTAATGAATATAGTAGAGTAAACTATGATTTGCCTTTTATCAAGATCATACAAGTTGCTGGGAATTAGACTTATGTTTTGGTTTTTCAAGGTTCAGGAAAGAGGAAATGTTAGTTTTTTTGTGTGTCCCCTTCCCGCTGGGTTGATTTGTGCCATTATTTGAATTACTGAAAAATTAGGAGGGAAAATATGTAGAAAAATCAATATTCTACTCTACTGTGTCTATTTGACACAATAAACTTTCGTTCATTTTTCAGAGCATCTTGGAATTGACGTAAAATAACCAAGTTTTTTTACAGGATGTATGTGGAAGATCTTAGTTGGAGGAAAGTAGTATCTTTGGAACATGGCATAATCATAGAGCCTATTATGGGACGTTTAGAGTTCTCAACTCTAACCTGATAAATTTCTAGCCTGAAAACTTAGTGTTCAAAAGCACAGGAGCTAGGATCCAGCCATTAGCTGTTGGGAACTCAATCATTTTAGGACTTATTATTTTGTACTAAGGCTGTTATTTTGTATACAAATTTAAAGTATAAGAGAGCCTAAGGTATGAGGATCACTGCAAGTTAGAGGCCAGTCTGGACTATATAAGCAAGTGTCAGGCTATCCTGAGATAGAGTGAAACCCATCTTAAAATACCAAAATAAGGACCAGTGAGATGGCTTTGAAGGTAAAAGCATTTGCCACACAAGCCTGATGACTTGAGTTCGATCCCTGGAACCCACATGATGGAGGGAGAGAACCAACTCCTACAGGTTTTCCTCTGACCTCTAAATACCACACACAGGCATACACACACAATAAATAAATGAATGAATAAGTAAATAAAATGTAATTTAAATTTTTAAGTAAAAAAATGAAAGATCTAAGGCATTGGGAATAAAGCTCAGTGGTATAGTGCTTGCCAAGCATGTTCAGTTACCAGCAGCCCCTTCCCCCGCAAAAAACATCTTGGAAAATAACACTATTGTAATTAAAATTTATCTTTGAGTAGTAAATTTTCTTCTTGTTGTTTTTGTTTTTGTCTTTTTGAGACAGGGTCTCCCTGTAGCCCCAGCTGTCTTAGAATTCACTATGTAGACCAGGCTGGCCTTGAACTCACAGACATCAGCCTGCCTCTGCCTCCCCAGTGCTGGATTATAGGCGTGTACCACCACACCTGACTTAAAGGTATTGGTTGTATTTTTGTTGTTGTTACTGTTTGCTGGTTTTGCTTATCTTTTTCCAACTTTGCATGCTTTTAAAATGTATTCCTTATATAATAAAGGATTGGTTTCTTTTTATTTTTGTAATTCTGGAGATTGACAGGTCTTCCTGGCTGCTAGGCAAGCACTCTGCCACAGACCAAGAATTACTTTTAATTGCATGAAATTAAAATAAATGACATATCACCAAAAGGGCTGTTGAAGGTGGCTGCTTATTCATATCAGTAAAGTCTAACATCTTCACGTGGGTTTTTGTTGGGCAGGTGCCACCATGTCAGCATTGATCCTAACAGCTTGCATCATTTGGTGTGTCTGCTCAATCAAGTCCAACAGACACAAGGACGGTTTTCATCGACTTCGGCAACATCATGATGAATATGAAGATGAAATTCGTATGATGTCAACTGGCTCCAAGAAGTCTCTCCTAAGCCATGAGTTCCAGGATGAAACAGACACAGAAGAAGAAACATTGTATTCTAGCAAACATTGAAAACTACATTTTACATATCTCCTAGCATAAGCACCAAGCAAAATGACAGCTCCTTTTGGGAGACACTGCATTAAGAAGAGAGATTCCTTCTTCAAAGAGCTTTGGGAAGTTAACTTGCTAAATTTATATTCTCTGTGAATATTGCTGGCAGTTTTGAACTTCCCTTCCTTAAAGTACTCTTAATCTTTTCTAAAAATCTGATTTCTATTTATGCAGCAGAGATGGGACAGCCACTTTGTTTTCCTTTTTAATTTAAGATGAGCTGTTTGGAGCTTATATAGTAACAGCATAAAGCCATCTAGTAGATGTCATATTTTGCACATCAGGTATTTACTAGTGGCTTTAGTTTGTTTTTATTTTAAAGGCCAAAAGAATCTAGAAACATTAAGGCAGGGACACCAGTCAGATTCTGACTCAAAGCTTTAAAAACTTGAGATTTTTCTCAATCTACTGAAGAGGTCTCTTCTCTAGTTAATAAATAGCTGGAGTTTCTCTTTTCAGGTTTAATGGAGGTTGGATGATTTTTAAACATATATGACATTAGGAAATGAATAAATGGGCTTCCGTATTTGTCTTTCTACCTGTTTCCAGGCTGGATCAGAACTGGTGGGCTGTGCTGTTAAGCAGGATTTTACTACCTCTCTTGTAAGGTTTGACAAAGTCTGAATAGCCCCATCTTAAAGGAGAACTCACCAACTTTGTTGTGAAAGTTCCAAATGTCTACTTGAGTGGAAGTGAGAGGGAGATCTAGCAGAAGCTAAAACTCATGTTGCCTGCCTTTTAACTAGGTAAAAACCCACAGGTGCTGCTGCTTTTATCTGTGAAGCACTTGTTTATTCTAAGAATGCCTATTCCTTGTTTCCTAAATTTCAGCATTTTTCTGTGTTGTATACGTGTGATTTTCAAATGATCCAGCATCTAAGACTCTGAATTCTACTGAAAATATCTAGAGATATGGAAGAAACCTACTTGCACAGTCTTAATACATTTGAATCCAAAATGTCTACACTTAATGCTCCAGCCCACATTTCACCCTGTGGTGGCATCTATTACTGAAATTCCTTGACCAGTCTTATGTACAAAGGCCTCTGCAAGTGATTTGGTTCTTTGTCCTAATGTTTCCTTCGACGGTCTCTTTTTTGACCAAGCAATTTTGTTAAGATTTTCAGTTCAAAGCTTTTAAATACGGCTTCCTCTGTTTAAAAAAAAAAGCCAACTAAAGGACTGCCTGTCGTGTGATAGAACACTGAAAGTGTGTCATCTTCACTGCCAGTCAGGCAAAGACCTGAAAGATTTGCATTTTGTTGTGTTTGTCTTAATGTTGTTCAGTGGAATGAAGCTTTTTGTATGTGTGAGTCTTACCAATGATGTCATGGTTTAATATCTTGAATGTTGTAATGGCCAAGTTGCTGCTGAACTTGTACTAAATCAGGGGATAAAAAAACTAGCTCTTATCTTTCCAAATTGCATTCATAGCCATTAATGTATCAGTTGTCCCAAAGCCTTCATGTGGAGGGGTTTATTCAGCTCACCCAGGTCCTTCAGCCACACTTCATAAGGAATGCATCCAAAGTGGCTTTATAAAATAGAGATCTTGTTTAGTGGAAAGAAATAACGAGGTCATGACACTTGTTAGCAAATACCTGTGGTAAGTTGAGTGGTTTAAGGTTAAGCCATTCTAGAATTAATCCTGGTATTAGCAACTCTGAATTCTGCCATCTCACTGTCATCCTGGCATATGAACAGAACAGTTTGTGGAATGTTAATAGTTAATGAAGTATACATGATTTCATTTCTTCACATAATACTTTAGGTTCTCTAAACGATGTGGTGTATTGTTGTTTTTCAGCTTTATTTTTAGAAGTACAAAGTCAGAAAACCAACAAGGCCTAGAGCAAGTCCCTGCTTGGGACATTGCAACCAAGTTCATGTGACAGCCTCTGCTTTTTTAGCAGTGGTCTTCACTAAAGGATACCTTTACCTTTACTGCTCTCTTGAATTAAATGTGTCTTTAACAGTACATCTCAGTGGTTGGAGGCCATGTCTTTTTAAGTGTGTATGAAATATTTTTAGAGATGAATATACACATAGTTCCTTTAGTAATTTTTTTCTGAAACAAAACCTGAATTCTGCTGTAAATCTTGAGTGTTTAATAAACTTCTAAATAATGCATTGAGCTGGGAAAAAGAAGGCCTCCCCAGCCTCCATTACCTATGATTGTGAATGTACAAGATCCATGACTGCTAAGACTATGTTCTCAGCCCTGCTGTCCTTTACTTGTGGATCTAATCAAATCATAGGCTGCATCAACAGCAGAAGGCACTGAAGCCGTACGGGACAGGGAATACATTTTGGAAGTGTTTCTCCTAGAGACTTTCCATTCTTTAGAGTCATGGAGGCAAGTAGTTATGACAGTATTAAGAAATTTGCTCAAATCTGAGATGTGCCTTCTTTATTCACAAGGCATTGTTTTGTCCTGGTGATCAGTTTATAACTTTCTTCCCTCTCTGCTCCTCAATGAAAGCAAAGTGATTGAGAGGTAATGTTCAAAGTGTCTGCCTGTGCAAATGTACTTGTACTGAGAGTTTGGTAAGATGAGCCCAAGTCATTTTAGAAAGTTTTGATGTATTTGGTGTGGAACTCTGGGGTGGTAGTGGGATCCAATCCAGTTGAAAAATGCTTGCAATTCTCACTGAAGAGAATTTGCTTTGGGACTCTCTCAGCTTCCAGAAAGGAAACAATGTATTTTGGCTCAGTATGCTTGATTGGTTAATCGTTGGTAAATTTAATCTGAATGGGATTTGCTGAATTAGTGAATATTAAATTTAAAACTAATTATGAATGGAAAAATAAAAGGTAGTGCTTTCGTCTGAACTTACTGTGTTTCTGAGCTAGCGCCAGGTTACACAGTACATGACTTACTACTCCATTTATTTCCCTTTATTCTCCACACTAAATAGGTGTACCGTCTTGTGTACTTGCGCCAGGCTTTGTCCCTGCTGAATTAGAAACTTCTTGGCTGTGAACATGTCATAGTGTGGTTCTCTGGTAGAATTGTTTTAACAGTAGCAGCCATGCATTCACCCTAAATATTTGTTTTATTGCTAATTACTAAAATTCCATTAATGGTTGATGTTTCATGATTTTTCTGACTAGCAACTTTTTGATAAATATAGGTTCCTGAGTTACTTTTAACTAAAGCAGTCTTTGGGGAGGTGATTAGGGTCTTTGATTAATGTCAATTGAATTTGGATTTCTAATTCATGAAGAAAACCCTCCTGATACTTACTTTTCCTCTATCTTTGGCAAAAAATTTATTAATGCTTCCACTAGCCTTTCATAATATTGTCCTGGTTGATTTTTGACAGAATATTTTATGAAATTTTAAAGTAGGTTACTGTTTTGAGGCAATTGGATAAAAGTTATGTAAGTATATACAATTATGATGGTCATAAATGGCATAACATGAGTGTACTAGTTACATTCTATGCTGCAGATTTTTTGTAGGTCTGACATAATGGTATTTTCCATGTTCTTTTCACCTCTTTGTTTTTTTCAGAATGATACTCCCAGCTCCAGAACTCTATTTATATGCCATGCCCAGTATCCATTCATCTTGAGTGCTGCAGTCTTGTTTATTTCATGCGCTGTGCCTTCAAACTGAATTTTTAAAGGGGACTTTAAAAGAATTAAATAGTAGTTTTAAAAAGCTACTCTGTGTAATTTATGTGAAATCTAACTGTAATGAGGTCTTTTGTTTTTTATATGTAAACAGATCTAATCCTGTATAAAAGTTATTTTATGCCAGGCGTGGTGGCGCACACCTGTAGTCCCAGCACTTGGGAGGCAGAGGCAGGCAGATCTTTGGGAGTTCAAGGCCAGCCTGGTCTACATAGTGAGTTCCAGGACAGCTGGGGCTACAGGAAGACCCTGTCTCAAAAAGACGAAAAAAAAAAAAAAAGTTATTTTATGATGTTTGTCTTTGTGTTTTGTTTCATAATCTTTTTCCAAAAACAATAGAGCAAGGAAAGTTATTGGTTTAATTTGAAAGTTGTAAGTTTAGTTTTTCTACCTAACTTAAGTAGAAAATAAGATGAGCCGGGCGTGGTGGCGCACGTCTCTAAGCCCAGAACTCAGGAGGAAGAGGCAGGCAGATCTCTGTGAGTTCAATGCCAGCCTGGTCTACATGGTTCCAGGCTGGCTGGGGCTACAAGGAGACCCTGTCTCAAAAAGACCAGAAAAAAAAAAAAAAAGAAATAAAATGAACATTAGAAACAGGAAGTCACCTCTTCAGAAGGGACAGTGAAGTGTAGCAGTCACAGTCCTTCTCTGTAGCTCATCTAGAATAATTTATGTCCAGTCATTTCCACAATCACACCAGAGAGCAGCAACCCTGTATTCTAACACTGTGCCTACTTCCCACCTATTCAGTGTGCTAGCTTATGTACCTATTTTAAATGTGTTAAAATGTTGGTCCTTGTTCTAGATAAAACCACTGGACTAACATGTCCTAGCCCTTTTAGGCAGTGATGATGAATTCAGTGCCTCTTGTCATTTAACAACAGTTTGTTCAATAGTGCTACTCTAACAGGGATTGATTGGGAAAGCAATATATGTAAGAAACATGGGCTGTGTTGATAAGGAATCTTAGGCCAAACTAGAGGAATAGAAGTGGAAATAAGTTGTGCTTCAGTAGTGTTTGGTTTATCCTAGAAGAAAGTCTTGTAAGGAAGTCTCAGGAGCTTTCAGTGTGGACCAGGCTGTGATGGATTCTCGGCTCTGCCGTCTGTATGTGACACACAGCATTCTCGGAGTCTCAGGACACATCTGCTAGGAGCTGTCCTTGGTGGATTATAGTGTGGGTCACATGAGCTGGTGTTAGCATGACGTTTGGCCTGAAATGAATGCCTGGAGCAACCCAGTGTCATCCTTCATTTGCTGTTTTCTGGTCTGTTTGGAAGTATTTTGTCAGCTGTGTGAACAAAGATCTTTTAGAGGTAGTTGCTTCATATTTGTCTTCGGATGAGATTAGACTGTATTTATACTTCTTTGGTAAAGCCTTATTTAACGTTAGAGAAAGTCTGGACAGTGATAACAATTCTTTTTTTTTCTCAAACTTTGAAACTTTTCCTGAGCTTTACCAATTTTCTCATACCTGAATCAATAACCCTTTTGGTTGGTTTCATAAACAGTACTGATTGTGTTCAGTTTTTAGATTTTTTTAGGAGCTGTTACCAGCAGAATAAATATGGTAGTCACTGCTAATAGAGTGCTGTCATGAGTAAATGTCAGCATGGAGTTCTCCACCCCTCATTCTCACTTGCAGTTCAAATGCAACTGAGTCTATATCATTCATTGCAAACGTCAAGTAAATACGCCATTAACTATTACCCAGAACTTAAAAAGCCAGGAAATCAGATAAAGCATAATGTTTAATATTACAATTTCCCCTGCATTAACCAGTAAAAGGTTAAAGGCAAACGTTTCTTTGGCATGTGGTCATGTGGAATACAGTTCTCTGTCACTGTAAGCACATGTGGATGAGCTGAGAAGAATGGCAGGCTGGCCCAGATGGAGTAGAGCTGAGCTAATGCTCAGAGGTCCTCCTGGAAGAATACTAGAGGTGAAAGGGTGAGCATTTCATCATTAGTGTGAAGGCAGCATGGTAATTAAAAGTAATAGTGTGTTGATGGATCTTTCAGCTTCACAAAAGTAACATTGACTCAACTGGAAGTAATATGAAAAGGCAGAGATAAGCCACAGCTGTAGGTAGAAAGTCTGAGCAACAGCTGTAGAAATGTGAGATGGGGCATTTAGAGTACAGAATAAACAAATTGTTCATTAAGTGGATTCAATTCTGTAATTGTAATTTGACTTGAGCCAAAATGCAAGCGCTATGGGGAAAGTTTAGATTGCTGGGTCTGGAGCTAGGGGCATAGTTCAGGCACTTGCCAACACGCTCAAGACCACCAAATGAAAGTTGCTACATCTAAATCACTGCCGATTTCAAGTGTTTCCTGTTGCTCCAGCATTTATACTTACAGTCACTTATACATCATATGGTTCCGTATTTCAGCACCAACCGTGCTTTTTATTTAGGATCTGAAAAGACACAAGGAACCAAGAAGAACTGATCTTAAACATAGAATAATGGAGCAGGTGAGAAGTGGGCAGGTTATGGCGATGGCTGAATTACAGGACTGCTAGATTTTTTAAAAATAACTCAAATACTTTCAGATTTGTAAAGTTGCAAAGAGAATGCAGAGTTGACTGCTGAATTTTAATGTGGGGGTGTGGATGTTAGGATAAGAGAAAAGAATGTATAGTTTTCTGTTAACAGGACTTGAATGAAACACATTTGAAAAGACTGGGTATAGGGATTAGGATGTCTAAAATTTAGCTAACTACACACGACTCAGTTTGAGTTAGACTTAGATCTCTAGTGGAAGGTATCTCCATTGTGGAATTTTGGGCTTTACAGTTTTTTGGTTTTGTTTTTTACCACCAGTAAAAACAATAGAAAAGGTTCTATCCAAGTTTCAGATGTTGACGTTATAAAAAGCTATAAATTAAGAAATAAAAGATGCCAAGTCATTTGGGACTATCACAGGAAATTATAAAATAGACTTTTGCAAATGAAAGATACAGAAAATAAAATGAGATAGTTGTAGTGACCAGAGATTTGACTCATTCCCAACAATAGAAACCAACATACATTGAAAATCTGTTCAAAGTGCTGACTAAAATATGAATAATTCCAACATAGAATTATATAGTAAGCACCTCTCTCAAGAATGACTGTAAACTTCCAGGTAGCTGGAAACACTGTTTTGAAATGCACTTTTTGTATTTCATCACAAAAAGATGCAAAATAGAAAAGGGATGGGCATGGTGGCACACACCTGTATGTAATCTCAGCACTTAAGAGGCAGAGGAGCAGGAACACCACAAGTTTGTGGCCAGCCTGGGCTATGTAGCATGATCCTATCTCAAAAAAAAAAAAAAAAAAAACTGTGTATAAATTTATATTTCTTAGTGTAATTTGAAGTGGGAATTTCAAGACTAAATTAAATGAGAAATCAATAAATCTCTGCCTGTAGTCTCACCTGCTAGCCCTCAATCCCATACTACCACAAGGCTGTGTGGGGCAAACTGCAGGGAAGACAGAAGAGGAATGTTAGCAAAAGGTTGTAATGTTCTGATGTTGATGTAAAACTACTGCCATAAAGACTAAGTCCATTAAAGAACTTAATCCTTTTTGCCCAATAATTTTGTACACAATCCTGGGTATTTAGGCATATAAAACAGGTGTACAAATCCAACATTTAGTGATAATAAATCATAAAGTTTTTTAAAAACAATTTTTGGTATACGTATAATTTTGTCATTTATTAAAGTGAAAACATACTGAGCTAGATGTTTTGTTTATTTTGCTTGCTTGTTTACTTTTGGAGACAAGGGTCTCACAACATAGCCCTGACTGGCCTGGAATGTGTAGCCCAGGCTAGTCTCAAAGATCTGCCTGCCTCTACCTCTTGAGTGCCGGGACCAATGCTGTGCACCACCACACCTGGCTCATTCTTATTTTCACATAAATCCTGGCAAATATATAACACTGCAAGACATAGAGCATCTTCATTGTTTTTCAGAGTTTATTGCTATTTTGATTTTATAATCAAATGTATAAACATGTAGAAAACAGATGTATGTTTAGGGCCATTTCAGAAACTTGAGAATCCTGTCCTAATCCCAAACCAAAATTTATTTGATGAATTTTTATGAACTCAAACAGCAATTTTTAAAATCAAACATTCTAACATGCTACAAACCAAAGTTGTACCAATTTGATACATGCTCCTGTGAGAAAATATTAAAAGTCTTTGTTTTCTGTAATTAAACCATTGTTTTAAGAGCAAAAAACTTTGTGTATATACTAGAAACAGTGTAATTTATAACATCGTCTCAGTTCTGAGCTGAGTTGTTTCAGCAGAATTCACTGGTGGTGTGTGCTGGGATGGCATGCACAGTGCAAAGTGTGCAGGTTCTGTGTGAAGCTGAGGCACATGGGTGTGAGGCAACATGGGTGTGCACTGCCAGAGTACCTGGGATTCCTTACATATTTTTGAATTTGTGGTGACTGTATGTTCAGAAGCCTCTCACCATTGCCAAATTTGTGACACTCATGTTCAGTCACTGGGTCCCATTATAGGGTCACTACCATGGCCTAGTAGTTCAGACCATAAACTGGAGGCTTCAAAATAAGCACAATGGAGGGGGGTAGGTGTGATTATTTTTTTTAAGGCAATATTTGGAACATAGTTTCTGCTGAAACGTAAAGGCACAAAGAAGGCATAACTAGGGGATGATGTCGGGCATGGTGGCACATTCCTTTAATTACAGCACTAGGGAGTCAGAGGCAGGTAGATCTCTATGAGATCAAGGCCAGCTGTCCCAAAAAGATTTTTAAAAAGAAAGACAATTAGGGATGAAAGAAGCAAAAGAGGTGATTTAAAATCCTGCTCATGGGGCTAGAGAGATGGCTCAGCGGTTAAGAGCACTGGCTGCTCTTGCAGAGGACCCGGGTTTGAGTCCCATTACCCACATGGTGGCTAACAACCCTCTGTAACTCCAGTTCTGGGGGATCCAACGCCCTCTTCTGAATTCTGCGGGCATTGCACAACATGGGTGCACTTAAACATATGCGGGCAATACACTCGTACACATAAAAATAATAAATATGGGAGGCAGAGGCAGGTGGATCTCTGTGAGTTCAAGGCCAGCCTGGTCTACATAGTGAGTTCCAGGACAGCTGGGGCTATAGGGAGACCCTGTCTCAAAAAGACCGAAAAAAAAAACAAAAACATTTTGTTATTTTATGTGTGAGTATATTGCATACATGTATGTAAGTGCACCAGTGTCTTGCAATGCCCACAGAAGTCAGAAGAGGGCATCAGTCCCCTGGAACTGGAGTTGTGGACGGTTGTTAGCCGCCATGTTGGTACTGGGAACTGAACCCAGGTCCTCTGCAAAAGCAGCCGGTGCTCTTAACTGTGCAGCCATCTCTCTAGCCCTTCTCAGAATTTCTTTAGGCCAAGCTGGTGACAAAAGCCTGTAATCCCAGCTTCTTGGGAGGTTGAAGCAGAAGGATCCAAAGTTCAAGGTCTGTAGGGTACAGTGTGAGTTCAGTACCAGACTGGGCAATTTAGTGAGACTGTCTCAAAATTTTAAATTAAAGGAGGGCTGGGAGGGGAGAGAGGAGAGGGAGATTAATCAGTCAGGAAAGTGTTTGCTATACAAGCATAAGGACCTGAGTTCAATCTCCAGGACCCACAAAAAAAAAAAAAAAAAAAAAAAAAAGCTGGGTGAAGGGACTAGAGAGATGGCTCAGCAGTTAAGAGCATTGGCTGCTCTTGCAGAGGACCTGGGTTTGGTTCCCAACACACACATGGCAGTTAACAACTGTAATTCCACTTCCAGGGAATCTGTCACCCTCTTCTGTCCTCTGCAGGCATTGCATGACTTGGGTGCGCTTACACACATGCAGGCAATACACTCATACACATAAAAGTAATAATTAAAAAAGTGCTCCTGGAGAGGACCTGAGTTCAGTTCCTAGCATCCACATGGCCACTAATAGCTAGTAACTATCTGTAACTCCAACTCCAGGGGATCTGATGCCCTTTTCCAGCCTCCATGGGCATTGGATGCACATGGTACACTCATACATGCAGGCAAAACATACATATAAATAAATAAATAAATTTAAAAGCTAGGTGAGGCTGCACACACTTATAATCCCTGTGCTGGAAGGCAGGAACAGGAGGATCCCTGGGGCTTTCTGGCCAGCCAGTATAGCCAAATTGGTTCAGTGAGAGGCCCTGTCTCAAAAAATAAGGTGGAGCAGCTGTGGAGGTGTCTCAGTGGTTAAGAGTACAGGCTCTCTTGCAGAAGACCCGGTTCAGTTCCCAGCACCCACATAACAGCTGACAACCATCCTAACTCCAGTTCCAGTGAATCCAACACCCTCTTCTAACATCTGTGGGCATTATATGACACAGGTGCATTTACATACATGCAGACATAACACTCATACACATAAAGTACTTTTTAAAAATAAGGGGGAGGGCTGGAGAGATGGCTCAGTGGTTAAGAACACTGGTGGTTCTTGCAGAAGACGGGTTCAAATCCCAGCACCCACATGGCAGCTAACAACCGTCCATAGCTCCAGTCCCAGGGGATCCCACAGCCTCTTTGGACCTTGTGGGCATTGCATGACACGGGTGCACTTACCTACATGCAGGCAATACACTCATACGCATAAAATAAAAATCACTTAAAAATTTTTTAAATAAAAATAAGGGGGGAAATGATGGAAGAAGACGGCTGATGTCGACCTTTGGCTTCCTCACAACCTACATGTGTGCATACACACAAACATACAAAAGAGGGCTGGAGCCGTAGCTCAGTAGTAGAGTGCCCTCCTAGGCATGGAAAATCCTAGGTTCAATTCCCAGCATGGTAGGGAAAAAAATTCTTTTTACCTGAGACATGGGCCCATGTGGCCACCTGTTTCAAACACCAGAATTCTATCATGGAAGGTATGAAAGGTGCTGTTAAGGATGCAGCTCTTCATCCAAGAAATGTCCTAAACTGCCATCTCTCTCCTTGTCCTTACTGTCTTGAGAAGAACTTTGATCAGGTAGGACTTCTGGAGCACCGCAAACTCTCCACAGCACTGAATCCATGTCTGTGGTTTGTCCAGCATTGGCCTCAATGTCCTGAGACCCCAACTATCTCAGTGCCAACTTCACAGAGTACATCCAGCACTATCACCAGTCTCCTTATGACACCTCTGGATTACGATGTTGAAGAGGACATACTGAGCCAGGTGTTGGAGCTCTCCATCAGTCAGTGAGCAGACTCCTTACTGCTTGTCTTGTGTTCAAGAACTTCCACTAAGTGTTAAGTGTGAAGACTTTGACTCCTGTACCTTACCTATACTATAGATTAAGAAATGAGCCATGGCATGGGACAGGGTCACTTCTGACAGGAGAAATGGGTCCCCAGGTCTGAGCCCTCTTTTCCCTTAGGCTCTTGCCAACACTGTCTTCCCCACTATTAACCTTGTTTGTCATGTGGTCTGGCCTTTGGTCTTCCACTATGACCTGGAGTTTTGCCTCCTCTTTTGAAAGAGAACCCAGCTCTCCCCCTTCACGTGTTTTTTTCACATTCGTTCCTCCTGTCCAGTGTTCATCTCTCAGGTCCTCCAAGCCACCTAAGACTTTATTAGGTCATGAATAGCACAATGAAAATGTCTCCTTTGATTGTCCCTGAGCTGTGTGAATTCTAACAACAGAGCACCTGACCTGGGGCTGAGGCACCTCTGTGCCACTGAGCTGCTCATTTCAAGAGCTCTCTTGGGGCAAACATTCTGGATTTTGCATGATCTAATGCTGGGAGTTTTGATTAGTGATTATTTTCCTATGTCTTCTGCATACCCTTAGGATTAACCAGTTCTGTCTGAAATGCCTGCATGGTGCCATACATTTTCAGTGGAATTGTTTATAGGTTAGGAAAGCATAAATGCACATTTATCTATAAGTGGGGAAGAGGCTCAGAAGAAGAGTTGCTGGTGGGGGCTATAGCTTTTTGGTTCTTGTTTTCAAATAATTAAATGTTTTCAGACATTGGATCCTGTGTACCATCCACTGGTAGCCTGCTTACATACTTATCCTGAAGAAGGTTTGGGGCCTTTGATATCTTCTACTTAGTAATTTTTTTTTTTTTTTTTGGTGTTTTTGAGACAGGGTCTCCCTGCAGCCCCAGCTGGCCTAGAAGTCACTATGTAGACCAGGCTGGCCCTGAACTCAGAGATCCACCTGCCTCTGCCTCTGAGTGCTGGGACTAAAGGCATGCACCACCATGCCCAGCCTTACTACTTAGTAAATGTAAAAGTCATGGCACATCTACAGACAGTTAAGGAAAGCTGCCTACTGGAAGCTCACTTCAGTAGCACCTCAAGAAGCCTGAGGTTCAGCATTTCACTAATAGCATTAAGTATGAAGCTAAGAGCTGTTAGCCCAATCTGTAGCAGATCCTCTTGACTGACAAAAACCACATGGATTTAAGGCTGGACATGGTGGCACACACCTTTAATCCTAGCAATTGGGAGGCAGAGGCTGGTGGATCTCTGTGAATTCCAGACCAGACTGGTCTGCATAGCAAGTTTCGTAACAGTCAGAGCTATACATAGTGAGACCCTGTCTCAAAAATAAATAAAAAACATGGATTTTCATTCATATGTGTGTGTGTGCATGCATGCGTGTGTGTGTATATACATGTTCGCTCTGGCATGTGTAGACCAAAGGCTGAGGTTAAGTGTCTTCCTCAATTGCTCTCCAGGGTCTCTCATTGGAACATTACCAATTTGGCTAGTCTAGTTAGCCAGCTTGTTCCAGGGATCCACTGTCTGCCACTCAAGTGCTAGGATTTTAGGCAAGCCACACACACCTTCCCAGCATTTACATGAGTGCTGGGGATCCAATCTCTGTACTCACACTTGCACAGCAAGCACTTTACTCATTGAGCTATCTCACTAGCCTCTAGTTCATTCTTTCATGTCACATATCTCTAGTCTGAATATATTTTCTCTGGTCTCCTGAGGTCTCAAGTGGTAGTAGACTAGGTTTGTGCACTGCTGCTATGGGCCTCTGCCCACCTGCCATGGGAGAGCAAGCTCAGATGCCTAGTAACCAAGAATATGGGGCCCATTTAAAGCAAAATAATTTTGTTACTTAGAAGAACTCAAATGTTAAGGTCCACTTCATACCTATAGTTTCTGGAAAAAAATTTCCTCACACTTCCCTGAATTGAGGTCATCTCAGTAAAAGTTTAGAAGGAAGATTGACAAAACCTTTATTTGAGGGACCTGAGAAGATCACATCCATCTCTTACTTTCTTGTTCCAAGTACACTTCATTTATTTCTAATAAGATGCCCTTCCACAAAGTGAAATTTACTGTGTGAAGACTTACAGAGGTGAAATATAAATAAATTTCATGATTTTTATGAAAATTTTAAATAGCAATAGTTCCCTGGGAGGTAGAAATAGTTCCATCTGGGCTAGAGAGATGGCTCAGCAGTTAAAAGCACTAACTGTTCTTGCAGAGGACCCAGGTTCATTTCCCAGTGCCCATATGGTGGCACCCACAGCATCCAGTTCCAGGGGAATCCAATGTCCTCTTCTGACCTCTGAAGGCATTGCATGACACGGTTGCACTGCATTTACATACATGCAGGCAATACATCCATATCTGTAAAATAAAATAAGTAATAAAAAATTTTAAAACCACATGTTGGCTGGGCATGGTGGTGCACATCTTTGATCCCAGCACTTGGGAGGCAGAGGCAGGCAGATCTCTATGAGTTCAAGTCCAGACTGTTCTACATAGCAAGTTTCAGGCCAGCTGGGGCTACAGGGAGACCCTGTCTCAAAAAGACAAATAATAATAAATAAAAACCAAATGTTTCTATCTGTCGATCAGACATTATGAAAATAATGTCAATGAATAATTCAAGAAAGTAGACAAGATAGTGATCAGATGAAGCATCCAGGAGAGAATGAAAATTTAAATGGAGAACTTCATTTATGGACAAGTTAGACATATTTCTCTCTATTCTTCCCATTAAGTACAGAAAAACTTTATACATTGTATATAAAACAAAATTTGAAAAGTGGGAAGATGACAGTGGTTAGAGTTCTTGAGAGCTAAAGGACAGGCAGCATGGAAGTGGGTTCTGGGGTTCTCTCTGTTTCTCTATCCCCTAATGAGTGCCAAGAAGCTGGAAACCCAGAAATGCTGAAAGGTACAGACAAGAAGAGCTCCAAGGAAGGAGCTCTTTCTTTGGGAAAAGGACCAAGAAATGAGTAACCTAGCAAGTTAGACTATTTTGAGACAGTAATTGCACTACTCCAGACAAATGCCAGAAAGCTGAACCCCATCTCCACCCCTGATCAGCAAAGGCTGAAAAGGAGCCTATGTTTTACCCTCACCTGCCATAAATGAATCCTTCACACTAACCTCAGTGATGTCAAAATGGGAAGCCAGGACTTCTGCAGCACATAATTGTAATAAAGGCCCTGCTGTGGTGTCAGAAGGGGCCACATGGGGAACAGTACAGGCACTCCCCACACCTGGAATAAAAGGCCAAGGAAGAACTTCAACTTCCACGCCCATCTGAAAAGATCAAGGTAGACTCCATCCTCCTCACCAGAACGGTGTCAGAGGACATCTACTTAAACAGAAGATCTGAATATAATACAGAGTCTTGTCTTTGTTTCTTTCTCATTGCTGTGATAAAATTCCCTAACAAAATCAACTTAAGGGAGAAAGGGCTTATTTCAGTTCACAGTTCCAAGGGATAGTGTCCATCATTATGTGTAAGACATGGCAGCAGGCAGGGAAGGCATGGTGGCAGAGCAGGAGGCTGGCTGGTCACACTGCATCTGCACTCAGGAAGCAGAGAATGGACAGGAAGTGGGCCCAGGCTATAAAACCTCAAGGCCCACTCCCAAAAACCCACTTCCTCCAGCAAAACTCTACCTCCTAAAGGTTCCATAGCCTGTCTAACTAGTGCCACCAGCTGGAGACCAAGTGTTCAAACATGTTAGCCTATAGGTGATATTTCATATTCAAACCACAATACTTACAATACCTAAAATAGCCAACATATAGTTTTCAATTATTTGTATGCAGATGTGCAAATATTTCTGTGCATGTGGAGGCCAGAGATGGAGGTTTCATATCTTCTTCAATCTCTCTCCACCTTATTTTTCGAAATAGAGTCTCTCCCTGAACCTGGAACTTCATTGATTCAGCTAGGCTGGCCAACCAATGAGCTCCAGGGATCTGCCCATCTGTCCCCTTCACTCTCCCAGTGCTGGGATTACAGATGCAAGCATGCACCTTACCAACTGAAGCAACTTCACCAGCTCTAAAATCCCGATATCTTTTTAAAAAATATTTTATCTATTATTTTTATTTTATGTGTATGTGTGTATTGCCTGCATGTAGATAAGTGCACCCATGTTGTGCAATGCCCGTGGAGGACAGAAGAGGCTGTCGAATCCCCTGGAGCTGGAGTTACAGACTGTTGTTAGCTGCCATGTGGGTGCTGGGATTCGAACTCGGGTCTTCTGCAAGAACAGTATTCTTAACCACTGTGCTCTCTCTCCAGCCCCTCAAGATATCTATTTTTAAAATCTCACTCATTTTGCTAAGATTCCAGAAAATTTCAGTTAATAAAAAAAAAGCAACAGACTCCAACATATAGATGCCTGAATTATCAGACAAGGATTTTAAAACTCCTATGATAAAAATAATTTGATGAACACTTAAAAACAAATTTATGACAAATGATTTTTAAGAGTCTTGGTAAGAAACAGTCTTCACAAAGGAAAAGAAGATATGAGGAAATGGACAGATCTGAAAAGTTCAGTCATCAAAATTATACTCACCAAATGGACTTGGTGAGCAGAATGGAGGGGACAGAAGACCTACTTGTCTGTCAGTGAGCCTGAAAACACAATAGTAGATATCATCCAACCAGAACAACGAAAATAGATGTTTTTAAAAAATTAGCACCACAGCGAGAGAGATAGCTCAGCAGTTAACAGTGTGTGCTGCTCTTCCACGGGTCTCAAATTTGGTTCCTAGCACTCACACCAGGTGACATATAACTGCCTGTAACTCCAGCTCCGGCAGAAGCTGATGATTCTAGTGGCACCTGAGGGCACCTGGGCTCATATGTGCATACATGTGAGCACACACACACACACACACAATTTAAAATAATAAAAATATTGCCTGAGTGTGGTGATGCATACCTTTAATCCCAGCACTTGGGAGGCAGAAGCAGGCAAATCTCTGTGAGTTCAACCCCAGCCTGATCTACATAGTGAGTTCTAAGCCAGCTGGGGCTACAGAGAGACTCTGTCTCAAAAGGCCAATAATAATAATAATAATTTTTTTGAAATTAGCACTCAGGGGCCTAGAAAAGTGGTTCAGTGCTCTGTATGGAGAATGATCTGTGATAGTCATGCTTTCCAATGAATTTTTTTTTATTTTATGTGTATGCATGTATTGCTTGCATGTTAAGTAAGTGCACCTGTGTCATAAAATGCCTGCGGAGGTCAGAAGAGGCTGTCGGATCCCCTGGAACTGGATTTATGGACAGTTGTTAGCTGCCATGTAGGTGCTGGGTCTTCTGCAAGAACAGTCAGTGTTCTTAACTGCTGAGCCATTTCTCCAGCCCATGAATGTGTTTTTTAAGTATACAGCAAGCAGGAGTTAAAGAATAAAAAGCAGGGGCTGGAGAGATAGCTCAACGGTTAAGAGCACTGGCTGCTCTTGCAGAGGACCCAGGTCTAATTCCCAGCACCCACATGACAGCTAACAACTGTAACTCCAGTTCCAGGGGAATCTGACACCTTCTGACCTCTGTGAACATTGCAGGACATGGGTGCACTTACACACATGTAGGCAATACACTCAAACACATAAAATAAAAACTTTTTTTTTTTTTTGGTCTTCTTCAGACAGGGGGTCCCTGAAGCCCCAGCTGTCCTGGAACTCATTATGTAGACCAGGCTGGCCTCGAACTCACAGAGATCCACCTGCCTCTGCCTCCCAAGTGCTGGGATTAAAGGCGTGTGCCACCACGCCAGGCCAATAAATAACATTTTTAAAAAAGAAAAAGAAAATAGCAGATAATGAAGCATCAGATCAGACACAGCAACCAGCCAAAAACAGCTGGAGAAGCAAACAGTCAGATGGAGCCTCTGACTCACAAGGAGGGTCCCAGGGAAAATGTCTTCTGGGTGAGACTTCTGATTAACCATCCCACCATAGGCATTTTTATATCAGTAAACAGTAGCTGAGTCTTTTGCTTTGAGAAGGTGCCTGGGAATGATTTACCTTTCAGCTCTCTTCAAGGACACAATATTTCTACTCAAATGATTTACTCTCCTGTTTTCAAAGGCATGCTATTTTTACTCTTGGGCTATTTTGCTGTTTTCATTTTCTTTTCTTGCAGGACGAGGGGGCTAGCCCATCTGTGGAAAAGGGGTCTTGGAAGAAACTTTAAGACAGTCATGCTTGGGTATGGAAGTAGGGGAAAGAGCTATCCAGCTTCCAGAGGCAGCTTTGCAGTGAGTTTGCTTTTGTTTTTGTTTTGGGGTGTTTTTGTTGTTGTTTTTGAGACAGGTCTCCCTGTAACCAAGCTTGCTTGGAACTCAGTATGTAGACCAGGCTGGCCTTGCTATCTATCCTGGTTTGTTTCTCCAATGCTGTAACAAAATACTCTGACAATACCAACTTGGGGAGGAGAGGGTTTATTTAACTTACATCTTCTAGGTCACAGTTCATCCAGGAGCCCAAGGTAGGAACTCAGGGCAGGAATCTGAAGGCAGGAGCTGCAGTACAGGCCATGGAAGAACACTGCTTACTGGCTTGCTCCCTGGCCCCTGCTCAGCCTGCTTTCTTATGCAACACAGGCCCACCTGCCCACGGGTGGCACCACCCACAGTGGGCTGGGCCCTCCCACATTACTCAACAATCAAGAAGATGCCCACGGACATGGCCACAGTCCAGTCCAATGAAGGCAATTTCTCAACTGAGGCTCCTTCAACCCAGGTGTGTCAAGTTGACACTAAAGCTATCTAGCACACTATCAGAGAGATCCACTTGCCTCTGCCCCTGCCTCTCTGGTGTTAGCATTTAAAGGCATGCCTGGCTTTTTGCAGTGAGTTTAAACAGCACATAACAATGTACTGATATAATGTATATTACACTCAGCCAATAAAGTGTATGTCATGCAAGCATGAGGACTTGAGTTCAGGTCCCTAGCACACATAATAAAAAGCCAAGTGTGGCAGCACAAGCCTGTAATCCTAGCACTGGTGGAGCCAAGACAGGAAGATCTCTGGGCTTGCTGGCCAGCCAATCTAGCCAAATCAGTGAGTTCTGGGTTCAGTGAGAGACCCTGCCTCAAAAACTAAGGTCAAGAGCAATAGAAGAAGACAACTGGCATCCATCTCTGGCCTCCACAGGCACACACACACACACAAAATTTGCACTCCAGAATTTATGAGGCTTTATCAAAAGACCTGGTAGTTAGGCTACGAGATCAAGGTTGGCCTGGTCTACATAGTGAGTTCCAAGCCAGCAGGGACTACAGGGAGAACCTGCACAAAAACAAACAACAAATAAATGGCTGAAGGAAATTCTTGAAACAAAAGAATCTTGAAACAACAGGAAGGGAAGAAGGACAGTGGGAGCAAAATATGGCAAGTTGGGTAGATTTTCCTCTCCACTTGAATCCTGTATGTTTGACAGTTAAAGCAAAAATTACATTATCTGATGAAGTTCTCAACTCAGGAATATTAAAGACATCTAAAAACAAGATTGAGAAAAAGGACTTCACTGGAGGCAAAGTGTCTAACAATGTCACTAGAACTGTAAAATGTCAACACCAGTATACGATGTTAACTGCTCTAATCTATAAAATGTGGATTTGGACATTTTAGCAGCTTGAGGGCATATGGAAGCAGGTATATTCGGCAGCTGGAAAGATGGCTGACTCTGCTGTAGACGAGGGGAAAATAGCCAGTCAAGAAGGCCTCACACGCTAGAGAGTGAGTGAAGGAGCACGGGTGGAAAGAGGAGGAAAAGAGCTCCTATCTCTGAGAAAGGAAAACACTGACCGAAGATACACTTTTCTTGAGACGGTCCATTTATCCCAGGCTGGCTTTGAACTCCCTATGTCTCTGAGGATGACCTTAAATTGATCCTCCTGCGTGCTTGGGATTACAGGCAAGTGTCACCACGCCAGGTTTATGCAGTGCTGGAGGTGGAACACAGTCTTGTGCATCCTCAGCAAGCGCCTTACAGCCCCAGTCCCAAAATACGTATTTAAGGGGAAGTGAGAGAGACTGCGGTGGACTCTCCTGTCATCTGCTGAAAGAAGGAACAAACCGAGGCGAAGGACTTGGAGATCCCGGGCGGGATGAACACCCAGAGACAGAAATTCGGGGAGTGTCAGGAGCTAAATCCAATTTCCAATCAGGCTACTTCAAACTGTAAAATAACGAAATATCCACCAGGCGGCGGCGTCTGCGGAGGCTCGCGTATCCCATCAGCCCAGGCGCTCTGCGTGGATGTGGACTCTCTGGTCCGCATCACGTCTACTCTCCCGTCCCAACTGACGTTGGGCAAAGATGGCGGCCGGAACAAGCAATTACTGGGAAGGTGAGGGCGAGGCATCCGGGTGGGTCCGGCTAGGGGCAGACTGGGCTGACGGATTGGGACTTGAGGGAGGCCGTCGAGGAAAGAGCCAGACCTAACGGACGGCCTGCTGGGGGCTGAGCCCAGCCGAGTGGAACCCGGGGCCTGGGAACGCGGGGAAGGGGCTGGCAGGGGCTAGCCGGACCTGGCGGACTGAGCCGGACCAGGGAAGGGACCGGGGATGGAGGCTCCTGATCAGCTCGACCTGGGTGAGGGGTGGTGGAGCTCCGAGGACCGGCCGTGGTTAAGCTGGAGAGGAGACGGGTGCAGAACGAGAAGATCCAGAGCCCGGAAGACTGGAGTACTCAGTACCTTGGAGCTGAGGTCACTGTCGGAAAATCGGGGAAAGGAGGAAATTGTCAGTCCCGGCCATCGAGAGGAAGAGTGAACCGAATGTCTCCTCCTGGGTCCCAGTTGGCAGCTTCAGATTGAGACTTCGTGGGGATTGGGTGATTGATGACAGAACTGCCTTCTGCCACAGAGGCTAGGGTCGGTTTTGTTGGAAAGATAAAGTTAAAAGAAGTTGAGTGGGTTCTAATGAATACGTTCGCTTCTTCCACCAGGATACTTTCAAGTGCATTTATTTAATTCCTGAAAATGTGGTCCAGTCAGGTGAGGTCATATAAAACATTACTGGACCATGATGAACCACAAAAATCAGAAACGGCTCACCTCACCTTTTTCTTGGAAGTGTTTGCTTTTCTACTCTTAAAAAAATAATAACAACTCTTGACTTTTACCTGTTTCCTCTTGTTACCTACCTACTGAAGCCGCTGGAAACCACAGCTTTGCCACTATCAGCCACTCGATCCAAGAAACTGAATCTTAAGTTCATACCGGTCCTATTTTCAAAATGCTTTTTACTTGATGTTTTCCATTAGAAAGATAATTACTAGAATTACAGAGAGGCAAGCCTGTTGTTGCTCAAAATAGGTATTAAAATGTCCAGGTAAAGTATTTGTAAAGTAGCTAAAATACATTTTTAAATTATGCCGACGTGGTTGCTGGTATGTAATAGTCACTCGACTGGGTTTTTGAAACACTATACTGTAATAATTATAGCAAGTCTTGATCGGCAACATACCTTGTGCCAGATGCTTTAAGCATATAATTACTAATGCTTAGAAAAACCCTAAAGGTAGAAGTTTTAAAAAACAAAAGACCAGTATTCTTAGGTGAATTGGAGTGTCATTAAATCTCAGAGTCAAGTTAGGTGGCTGATCTGAGATTTGAACTGGAATTTGGTCTCTGGGTAGATAGATAACTGTGTAACTCTGCTTCCTGCCTCTGGTTGCAAAATAAAATGAAATAAATATTTTTGTTTTCCTTATCCGTGAGACATTTGTAAACTATTCCTGTATTTCAGTCCTTTTATTTTAAGCCCACTTGATCATGAATAGAAGTAGTCAGGTACATGTAGGGAGGTCTAGCACTGCTTTTCCTTCAGCCCCTAAGATGCCAAACTTAACACCAGTTTCTCTTTTTGCTTCTACCTTTAAAACTTAGGCTTTTTTGTTTGTTTTTAACTGCTACAGTTGTATTTGGTCTTGTTAGTAACACATTTTACCTTCCATTTTTTTCCCAGTAACTTTTTGGAAAGGCAATTTTTAATTTTTGTTAATTTGTGTTTTTTTTATGTCCAATTGCTAAGTCATTTTACTATTACAAAAAGAATCCCAAAATGCTAACAAAACTTTGGAACATAAAAAGTGAAATATCTCTCAAAAAGACCTATATCTGCTTATAGAGTTAACTGGTAAATTGATGTGATGGTTATAAATCATACTGCTTTGTGGCTTATATTCTCTTGTGTTTTCCTTTGAGTTACAGAGTTCTAGTTATTGCTGTAAAAATAATCTCAGGGATGTTAGAACTTTTGTTGCCTAGTTGTTTTTGGATTAAAACTGATATGTTGTATCTCCCACTGCTTACCCTCTTGCTCCCATCTAAAGTATAAATATGTGACGAATTGAGTTCTCGGGTAAGTCTTTGGTTTCCTCCTTTTAACACTTTATATGGGGAACTAAATCAAGAGATTAATATCTGATCATTTTCATACTTTGCTTCCTTCAAAATAGTGTAGTGATTTTTAATGTCTTGTTAGACAGTGTCTGATTACTTGCTTTTTAAATTTTCTTAAAGATCTCAGGAAACAAGCTCGACAGCTGGAAAATGAACTTGACCTGAAACTAGTTTCCTTCAGTAAACTGTGTACAAGCTACAGTCACAGCAGCACCCGAGATGGAAGACGCGACAGGTATAGGTACTACCAGATTCTGTCTCTTACACATTAAACTATATTTTTTTTATTTTATGTGTATAAGTGTAATGCCTGCATGTGTGTGAGTGCGCCTGTGTTGTGCAATGCCTGTAGGGATTAGAAGAAGGCATTGGATCCCCTGGAACTAGAGTTACAGGTAGTTGTCAGCCGCCATGTGGGTGCTGGGAATCAAGCCTAGGTCTTCTGCAAGAGCAGTTGAGTGCTCTTAACTGCTGAGCCATCTCTCCAGTCCAGTATTTTTTAAATTATTATTTTTTATGGGTATGCGTGTATTGCCTGCATATATTGCGTGCATGCATGTATGCACCTGTGTCATGCAATGCCTGCAGAGGACAGAAGAAGCCATTGGATCCCCTGGAACTGGAGTTATGGACAGTTGCCATGTGGGTGCTGGGATTTGAACCTGGGTCTTCTGTAAGAACAGTTTTTAACCGCTGAGCCATCTCTCCAGCCCTACAATATAATTTTTTTATTTTGCATTAAAAAGACATATAACTGTGCAACTTGGTCTGTTGGTGAATTTTTGGTGTTTTCTTTTTTTTTTTTTTTGTTTTTTGTCCTTGGTTTTATTTTTGAGTGACCAAATTCTTGAGACTAGCATTTATTTGGGATCCCTAGACAAAAATTGTGACATGTCAGGAAGAAACTGCTAGAGTTTAAAAAG
>NW_008333884.1:1637769-1640118 GCF_000622305.1 Nannospalax galili
TTAATATAAAAAATACAGAGCCAGACCTGTACACCTGTCATCCCAGTACTTTGGAGAATGAGGCTGTACAGGATTGCAAGCTCATGTGAGCTACATAGCAATCCACAAAGGAAAAAAAAAAAAGTTTCTTCTTCAATCAGTATATGAAACTATATCTCATTAGCCCATATTTTGTGTGTGTGTGTGCACGCGCATTTTTAAATTGCTGAATGGAGCTGAGCTAGTGTGTGTGTACATTTTTAAATTGCTGAATGAATCTGAGGAGCTACCTAAAGGCAAAGTATACAAACTGTTCTTCTTGGATTTATTCTTTTAGACTGAATCAAATATATTAATCATGGAAACTATTTTTAGTGTTTGGTACCTTTTGAGAAACTAGCACATCACAACTATAATGAACCATTGGAAAATATTCACATTTTAAGTCTTATACTTTAAGTCATCCTCTTATTTAAAAAAAAAGCCAGAAGATATTTAAGATACTTAGAAAGGTATTAAGAATAACATAATGAGGGTCTGGAGAGATGGCTCAGTGGTTAAGAGCACTGGTTACTCTTTCAGAGGACCTGGGTTCAGTTTCCAGTACCCACATGCCACATGGCACCTAAGGACTGTAACTCCAGTTCCAAGGTATCAGACGCCCTCTTCTGACTTCTGTGGGCATTGCACAAAACAGGTACACCTACCTACATGCAGCATTATACTTATACACACAATAAAAATAATAAAATATTTTTAAAAATAGAATAGGGGCTGGAGAGATGGCACAGCAGTTAAGAGCATTGACTGCTCTTGCAGAGGACCCAGGTTTGCTTCCCAGCACCTACATGGTGGCTAGCAACTGTCAGTAACTCCAGTTCCAAGGGAATCCATTGCCTTCTTCTGACCTCTGCAGGCACTGCATAGCACAGGTGCACTTACACACATTCCAGCAATACACTCATACACATAAAATAAACATAATAAGTAACTTAAAAAAAAAAAAAAGAACTAGATCCATCCCCCAACCTACCACCCTGCTTTCTTTATCATTGCTTTATAGCCCAAGCTGGAATTGACCCTGTGACCTTCCTGTGTCTATCTCCCATGTGCCATAATTGCAGATGTGCACCACCAGGCCTGGCTAGGAACTAGATATTTTGCCAGGTATGGTGGTGTAGGCCTTTAATCCCAACACTGGGAGGCAGAGGCAGACAGGCAGGCAGATCTCTGAGTTCAAGGCCAACCTGGTCTACATAGTGAGTTCCATGCCAACTGGAGCTACAAGGAGACCCTGTCTCAAAAAGACAGAAAAAAGAAAAAAAACCTAGATGTTTTGATGTCATGTTGCAGGGTATATGAATGGGAATGTTTAAAGGAGGAATAAAACTTAAGAGCTAGTTAAACATCTAAAACAAAATCTTTTTAAAGCCAGGAGTGACAGAACATACCTATAATCCCAGCACTGGAGAGAATGGAGCAGAAGGATCACAAGTTTGAGGCTAGCTTGGCCTTCATATATATAGCATAGCCCCAGCTATGTAGACCAGGCTGGACTTTGAGCTCACAGAGATCTGCCTGCTTCTGCCTCCCAGGTGCTGGGACCAACTACGTGCACCACCATGCCCGGTTTTGCTGATTGTTATTATTATGAAAATAAATATACACAGGGAACAGTGGTAGCTTGGGTAACTTTTGATGTTGAATTGAGGATTTAATCTTTGAATTAAACACTATATATTTTTGTTTGTTTGTTTTATATGTATGAGTGTTTTGTATGTATGTATGCACACCATGTAACTCAGAGACTAGAAGAGGGCATCAGATCCCCTGGAACTGGAATAACAGACCCTTGTGAGCCACCATGTGGGTGCTGAGAACTAAACCTGAGTCCTCTGTAAGAGCAGCAAGAGCTCTTAAGTACTGAGCCATACCTCCAGATCCTCAAATGCTATTAAGGAGCGGGAAAAAGTCTTCAGTAACGTTGGAGAGCATGGTCCATTGCCTGGGCATTTTGCCTATGTCAGAAATAACTCTGGTCTGTAGTAAGCTGCTCGTATACTAGTACAGTCTAGTTGGGTTCCTGATAAAAGGTAGTGGTTTTTCCTCAGACACAGAGGAAATTTTCAGCATATGCAGTTTTAGAATTTGAGTCTGTCAGGCATCTTTCATCTGTAAAAAATTAGATTTTTGACTGGCTATTCTGTTAAGAAAGACAGTTCCAGCCGAATGTGATGGCACAACGCCTTTGGTCCCAGTACTTGGGAGGCAGAGGCAGGCGGATCTTTCTGAGTTGCCTGGTCTCCATAGCGAGTTCCAGGCCAGCTGGGGCTACAGGGAAACCCTGTTTCAAGAAGACCAAAAATAAAA
>NW_008333884.1:1640186-1648624 GCF_000622305.1 Nannospalax galili
AAAGAGGGGGGGGGGGGGGGGGGGGGGGACAGTTCTATTTTTGCAAAATAGTATGAGGTGATTGTGCATTATGAATGGAAATGAGGGTTAGTATGAAAATATGTTGGATGTGGCTGTCTGTGTGGAGGGATTGCTAGCTCCTGATGGTCTAGTAACTAGTTATCCACTCCAGGTCATTTAAATCTCAGTGTTATTTCTTCGTAAGAGTCAATAAAAGAAAAGAGAACTTGAAGGCATAAGGAACCATAATTTTGGAGGGAAACTTAAATGATTATTTCTCATAGGCCTTGTAACATAATCTACAATCCATTTTATAGCTTCATATTGTTAGGGTTCCAAATAGCAGCTCCCCCCTCCCTCCCCAACAGGGACCTACAAACTCTGCTGAGAAGCAGCCTGCCTTTCCTCTGACCTCCAAAGATAAGCAGAGTTCCTCTTATCTTAAGAGGAAAAAGGAAACACTTCCACACCCTAATCCTACCTGCTTCCCCCTCCCTGATTCCACACCCTAAAGCCCCCATATGTAAAGTCCCAGCTCACAACCCGTGGACATGTTTCCTGGACATCTTTCCCTTCCTGAGGGAAAGGTGCCCCGTGCGAAATAAATCTGTGTCCATCTGTGCCTCGGTGCCTTCATCCATCCGCTCGTGCTCTCCATCCGTGCTGCTCGCTCCCGCCCATTCTCTACCTATCACATATAAAGAGTTCTCTGGCTTTCTTTTGCATAATTTGTTCTTTCAAGCTTAGGGTTTAACTAGACACTGCCATAACTTACATTATTTTCTATCATTGGGGGAATAATACATAAGTATTTAGAATTTCTTTACATTCATTTATATTTTATACCATATTTACTTCCAATAGTAGGACATGTAGAGTTTTTTTTTAAAATAGAAAAACATAGGCCGGCCATGGTGGTGCATGCCTTTAATCCCAGCACTCGAGAGGCAGAGGCCAGCCTGGTCTACATAGTGAGTTCCAGGACAAAAATAATAATAATAATAATAATAAAAAAATAGAAAAACAGAAAGTTGAAAAACATACAAAAATCCCAATTAAAAATTCTTTAAGTTACAAGTTGTTTATCTATGTGCTGTAAAGGACATGCACTGTTAGAGGACAACTTGCAGAAATCAGTTTTCTCTTTGACTATGTTGGTCCTAGGAATTGAGCTAATGTCACCTTGGCTTGGCAGCAGGCACCTTTATCTACTGAGCCACCTCACTGACCATAAAAATCTTAATTTTTGAAGAACTAGAGGGACTGTTTCAGAGTTCACTGGATTTCTTTTTTTTTTTTTTTTTTTTTTTTTTTTTGGTTTTTTTGAGACAGGGTCTCTCTGTAGCCCCAGCTGTCCTAGAACTCACTATGTAGACCAGGCTGGCCTTGACCTCACAGAGATCTGCCTGCCTCTGCCTCCCAAGTGCTGGAATTAAAGGCGTGCACCACTACGCCCGGCTTCCCTAGACTTCTTTAAGAAACATTGCCTTTTTATTTTAAGTATGTTTTAAAGGACTGAGTAATGGATTGCCTTTAATTGAACTTCTCTTTAGTTCTGACACAACACCCCTACTAAATGGATCAAGCCAAGACAGAATGTTTGAGACAATGGCAATTGAAATTGAACAGCTTTTGGCTAGGGTAAGTGCTTTGGGTAAGTGGTGCTATGCTATTTGTTAGATAGGGTACTGCATTACTGTGTATTAAAATCATCTGTTCATTCAAGGCATGTTCCTCCTCAGACCACTTGAGTTTTGATGGCAGCCATCCCCAAGTCATAACAGATGTTTTATAGCTTTTATATATTATTTGGGGAAATTGCTGATTCACTGGGTTTTGTTTTGTTTACTGTCAGCCAGGCAGTCATATAGGCAAATAATTAACTTTTGGGTGTTTATAGTACTTTTTACAATATTTTCTCCTTCCTAGCTTACAGGAGTAAATGATAAAATGGCAGAATATACCAACAGTGCGGGCGTCCCCTCGTTGAATGCAGCACTGATGCATACGTTGCAGCGACATAGAGACATATTGCAGGTAGTGTATTGGGCCCAATATTTTTATGTTATCAAGGTAACATAGAAGGGGAGTAATTATGTTTAGTATATTGTTTGAGACAACGTCACAAGTATATTGAAACTAAACTCTTAAAGATTTGTCAGGGGAGTTAAAATGCAGAAGTGCAAATTGGAAGGCAGACATTTTTATTATTGAGAAAATTCATCAACTATTTCCTTTCTATTAAAAAAACCCATTTTAAAAGTAGACATAAGGGGCTGGAGAGATGGCTCAGCAGTTAAGAACATTGGTTGTTCTTGTAGAAGACCCAGGTTCGAATCCCAGCACCCACATGGCAGCTAACAACTGTCCGTAACTCCAGTTCCAGGGGATCCAACAGCCTCTTCTGTCCTCCCTGGCATTGCATGACATTGGTGCACTTACCTACATGTAGGCAATACACATGAACACATAAAAATAATAAATAAAAATATTTTTAAAAAATTAAAATTAAAAAAAAATTTTAAATAGGAATAAGAAGCAGGAGGTGGTGGCACACACCTTTAATCTCAACACCAGGAGGTGGAGGCAGGCAGAGCTCTAAGTTTGAGGACTACATAGTGAGACCCTGACTCAAAGCAACAGCAACAATAACAAATGAAACCTAGAGAGATGACTGTGGGTAAGAGCACTTGCTGTGAAAGTAAGAGGACCCAAGTTCAAATCCCCAGCGCCCACATAAAAGCCATGCATGGTCATACATACTTCTTAACCCAGTGGTTGTGGGGATAGAGACAAATGATCCCCAGGAGCTGGCCAGCCAGCCTAGCCAAAATTGCAAACTTCAGGTTCAGTGGAAGACCCTGTCTCAATAAAAGGTGGAGAGCAGTAGAGGAAGATAGCAGCATCCATTTCTCTGAACATATATGCATAGGACATACACAGATAGGAATCTTCTTTTTAACTTTTCTTTTTTACATTTACTTGTGTTGAGGGGTACACACACGCCATGATGTGTGAAGTCAGAGGATAACTTGCAGGACTCAGTTCTCTCCTGCCATGTCAGTTGTGGGTATTGAACTCAGGTCTCTCAGCAAGCACCATTACCTGCTAAGCCATCTTGCCAGCACACAGATGTGAATCTGAGTATGATGGCACATGCCTGTAACCTCAACACTTGGGAGACAGAGGCAGGTGGATTGCCACAAAGTAAAGGCCAGCTAGGGCTACATAGTGAGTCCTTGAAAAGTAAAACAATAAAAAGGAATAGGACTATAATTCAGTGCTCAAGTGTGTGCTTAGCAGGCGCAAGACCCTGGGTTCACTCTCCAGAAACCTACATGCTCGTATACACATACACACATGGAATAAAAAGATACTTTCATAATACAAAAAATATGAATATCAGATTGAAAGCTAGGCTGGCCAATGATAAAGCACTAGAAGCATTCTCTTTAAAGAAAAAAATAGGGTGGAACTACAGCGCAGGTGATAGAGTGCTTGCCTGTTATGCACAAACCCTGGGTTCCGTTGTTATTCCACATAAAACTGGGCATGATGGTGCATGACAGTAATCCCAGCGTTTAGGAGTTAGAAGCAGGAGGATCAGAAGTTCAAGTTTGTCCTTGACTGCGTAGCAAGTTCAAGGCCAGACTGTACTACATAAGACCCTGAAAAAAAAAAAAAGAAAAACCAAGACAGGGATACCTCTAACTATCATAAATGTCTGAGATTGTTTTGGAATTCTTGGTGGTATAGTCAGATAGTAAAAACAATAACAGCAAAAAAACAGAGAGAAATATTTTAAAGAAAGGCGAAATTCATAATATATGACACAATAAGATCATATGTCTGATATACACAAGAAATGTAACTGAAGAAAGTTAGAAACAATTGAATTCAGGATTATGTTACATAAAAGCAAGCCATTGTCCATATAAACAGTGACATGTTAGAAAATTTAACTGAAGGGCTGGGGAGAGAGAGCAGCTTAGTGACAGCTTTATTGAGGCCCTGTGTTTAATCTCTGTACCACAAAAGTAAAGGAATCTATATAATGGAAATTGTTTGTGTTTGAAGAAAGGTCTAGTTTTATAGTCTAGACTTGTCTGTGACTCTCAGTCTTCAACACTGCAGCCTTCGAGTGTTGGAATTGCAGGCACGCGCCACAATGTCTAGCTATTTGTTTTCTATTTTAAAATTATTTACTTTATTTTGGGGATTTATTTATTTATTTTTAAGACAGAATCTCACTATATAACCCAGGTTGGCCTGGAACTTGCTATGTAGACCAGGCTGTCCTCAAATTCACAGAGATCCACCTGCCTCTCCGTCTCAAGCACTGGAATTACAGGTGTGTACCATCATACCTGACTTTCTCTATTTGTTTTTAATATAGCAAAATGATGCCAAATTATTTAATAGATGTTAAAACCTATAAAAAGCTAGAATAGGAGGCTGGAAAGATGACTCAGCAGTTAAGAGCACTGGCTGCTCTTGCAGAGGATCGGGGTTTGATTCCCAGAACCCTTATGGCAGCTAAAAACTGTAATTCCAGTTCCAGGGACTCCGACACCCTCTTCTGTCTTCCATGAGCATTGCATGACACAGATACATTTACACATATGCAGGCAATATACTCATAAAATAAAAATAATAAAATATTTTTAAAACTAGAATAGTTAAGATAGTTTAATTCTAGGGGCTGACCTAAATGGCTCAGTGGGTAAAGGCACTTGCCTCCAAGTCTAAAGACCAGAGTTCAATCTCTGGGATCCACATGGTGGAAAAAGGGAACTGACTCCAGCAGGTTGTCTTCTGACCTCCACACACATTGTGGACCTACACATACACATATACACACAAATAAAAGTAATAAAAATATTTTAGCTGGGTGTAGTGGTGCATACCTTAGTCCTAGCACTTGGGTGGTAGAGGCAGGTGGCTCTCTGTGACTTTGAGTCTAGCCTGGTCTACATAGTAAGTTCCAGACTCACTACATGGTGAGACCATGTCTCCAAAAAAAAAAAAAAAGATAATTGATTCTTGATAATTGATGAGACAAAAATACACATACAAGCTGGCCGTAGTGGTGAGTGCCTTTAGTCCCAGCACTCAGGAGAGGCAGATGGATTTCTGTGATACTGAGGCCAGCCTGGTCTACATAGCAGTTCCAGGCTAGCTGGGGCTACAGGGAGACCCTGTCTGAAAAAAAAAAATACGTGTGTGTGTGTGTGTGTGTGTGTGTGTGTAGGTGCAGGTGCATGTGGTGGGGGGGGCGCAGAGGGCAGTCTTGAGTAGTTGTTCCTTAGGAACCATCGCCTTGTTTTTTGAGGCAAAGTCTCTCACTGGGACCTGGGGCTTGCCAGTTTGACTGGACTGATTGTCCAATGACCCCAGGGTTCCTCCTGTCTTCATCTCCCCAGCACTGGAATTATAAGGGCATACTATCATGCCCAGGTTTTTGTGGTTCTGAGACCAAATTCAGGTCCTCCGTGTTTGGACAGCAGCTGCTCTACTGACAATGTAGAAAAAGCACTGGAAGGGAGTAGGGAGGAAAGAAAGGAAAGAAAAGCCTGGAAAGTTCAGAATAGAGCATGGATGAAATTTGCAAATTTTTAAGGAAGATCTAATACCAGAAACTACAACAAATGACTAATTTGTTTAATATATACAGAAGTAATATAGATAAGAAAGATAGTTTAATAGGAAAATGTACAAAAAATATAAACTTGTTTAAAAATGAGTAGCCAAGGATGAAGGTATAGCTAAGTGGTAGAGCACTTGTTTTGCATTTGTAAAGCCTTGAGTTAGATCCCTAGCACTGAGGGGGATGGGGAAAGAATGAGAATGAATGAATTTGAAAAAAAGTCAGCCATGAGCCTCATTAAGTATACCATTGAGTAAAAAAATCTTCCCTCTTTTACCTCGGGCTATTTGAAGTCATTTTGTCTTAGAATTTTGTCTTTATACTTCTGCCCTATATGATAAGGTACTAGATGGTAGAAAGTATAGTGGTTGAAATTTGCAATGTGATGACAATATACAACTAGTCCAGTTAGATGGAAATACATAATTAGCTTGTGTTGAGACTGGATGTTGATTTATTGCAGGATTATACACATGAATTCCATAAAACCAAAGCAAACTTTACGGCAATACGGGAAAGGGAGAATCTCATGGGATCAGTACGAAAAGATATTGAGTAAGTTACCTTTTATATCATTGTGTAGAATATTACTCAGGTCTAACTATATCTGTGGTTAATTGCAAACTGAATAGCAAAACCAGAATTTTGATTTCAGGGATTCTAATTTCCATTTCATTGTCCTTTGCACCTTGCCACTGCAATGTGGGCTTAATCTACTTAGCTAATCTTACCTCCTGCCTCTCCTAGATTTACCATGAGCTCTTACCAACCTTGATCTTCCTGTCTTAATTCAAAGTCCAGCTTGAATGAGACCTTATGACATCATCTAAGAATGACGTCGGTAGCTGAGGTTCCATGTTCCTTCCTGATCATCCCTATCTCTTGTTTCTCTCCCTTGCTCTAGCAGTCATTTGTTCAGATAGCTATTAACTTCCTGAAATTCTGAAATACTTGGGGCGGGGGGTTCCCAGATTTAATATAAATTCAAAATCTCTCAAATTATTTAAGAACTTTGAACATTTTAGGCTGGTCTTGACCCATGAGATTGGTTCTCTGCTTCCATTCCTTCACCTCATTCTCAATGACACATCGTACCATTTCACATATATTTTTGGAAAAAAAAAATTTTCTTTTTAAAAAAATTTTGTATTCAAGTTTTTTGCCTGCATGCAAGTGCACCACATACATGCAATGCCTTTGGAGGCCAGAAGAGGGCGTCAGGTCCCCTGGAACTAGAATTAAGGATGGTTGTTAGCCACATGTGCGTGCAGGGAACCAAACTTTGCTCTTCCTCAAGAGCAGCCTGTGTTCTTAACCACTGAGCCATCTCTCCAGCTCCTATTTATTTATTTTGTTTTTTATTTTATTTTATTTATTTATTTATTTTTTATCTTTTTGAGACAGGGTCTCCCTGTAGCTCCAGCTGTCCTGGAACTCACTATGTAGGCCAGGCTGGCCTTGAACACACAGAGATCCGCCTGCCTCTGCCTCCCAGGTGCTGGGATTAAAGGCATGCGCCACCACGCCCGGATATTTTTTTGTTTTTTTTAATTTTATTTTTTGGTCTTTTTGAGACAGGGTCTCCCTGTAGCCCCAGCTGTCCTGGAACTCACTATGTAGACCAGGCTGGCCTTGGGCTCACAGAGATCCGCCTGCCTCTGCCTCCCGAGTGCCAGGATTAAAGGTGTGCGACACCACACCCAGCCAGCTCCTATTTTTCAAAAACTTGACTAAAGTTAAGTCCTATGGGACATCTAACTAATGTTGAAGATTTTTCTGTTTTGGTTTTGTTGTTGTTATTGTTTAGGGTTTTGATTTATTTTGTTTTATTTTTATTTTCGGATTTTTGAGAGAAGGTCTCCTCCATCCCAGGCTGGCTTTGAACTTCTGAGCCTCCTGCCTCTATTTCCCAAGGGCTGAGATTATGAGTATGTATCACCATTGCCCAGGTGATTTTCCTTTATTGGGCTATGTAATGATTGTTCATCGGTGATAGGTTTATGATAGTTACGTTATATAAACTAGGATATACACTGATCATAAACAAATATGTATTGTGTATGATCTGAGGAACCTATTCCTAAAGAACCTTTATTTTGTTGTAATACTTGACAGTTTTAACAGTAAGGCAGTTAATTTTTTTTGTTCTTTGGTGTGAGTCTTGTTTAATTTCTGTACGGTTGACTAGCACATACATTTTTAGGAATGCCGGGAGAGCCAGCATCAAGGGCAGCCTTTAATGTATACACATTTCGCTCTCCCAAAATTTATGGACTCACTAAACTATAACTTCTTAAGATAACATAATTTTTGAAAAATGTTGATTGAATAAAATACAGTCCTACTCTAAGCTATTGTGAGTACCAACTTTGGGCAAGATATTAAGTCTATCACAGTAGATGGTAGATGTGAAAAGCCCGGTTTGGCCTTGGAGGACTTTATAATCTGGGTGCTAGAGGGAACAGGGAACATAGTTAAATAATATAAGATTTATTATTTGTGAGATGAAGTCTAATAATACAGGTATGTAAGTGTTGTTCATTGGTTTAGTAGTGTTTTTTTTTTTAATTTTTACAAAAACTTTATTGAGAATTTCATGCATGCGTATAAGGTGTTTTGATCCACTCCTTCCCCTCCAACATTCCCCTCTCTGAAGAGGTAACCCTAAAATCTTTTAAGGATTAGATACAAGCTCCCAAATACTTTTTGACATTTTTGGCTTTGGAACAGAGTATGTTGCTAATAGGCCCAAGGACATTTTGACTTTTAGCCAAGAAAATGGGTACATTTC
>NW_008333884.1:1648684-1685410 GCF_000622305.1 Nannospalax galili
AAGAGGTTACCCAAATTGCCAATAGGGAATAGGGACGCAGACCACTCTGGCTTCTTCCATGTTGAACAGGGACACAGGATGAGGCAATTAGAGTACCCCTTCAGGGGATAGTGGTTTTGTTTTTGCATTTTACACAGTCTTTTTCCATGCATTCCCTCTTTTTGGTTTCATAATATTATTTTGAAAAAGGTAGATTCCATTAGTCTCATTTTATAAAAGATAGGTAATAAGAGACTTGTTTAAGGTCAGGGTCAGGGATGGAGCATAGACTCAAGTACATGTCATCAGTCTTCAAGTCCAGTGTTCTTGGTTCTGTCACTCTGCTTTTCCTGCTGTTTTTTCCAGGCCTTGCCTGGTAGTGCTGCCTCTCTGCCAGGACTTCAGATTTTATAACATGACTCTCTTTTCTCTTAGTAGGTATTTGTGCAGTTCTTGGATTTTTAAATACTTGTTCTTGATACTTATGACTTAGTGGAAAGAAAAAAAATGAGAATGTTGGTAGAAATAAAAGGCATTTTTGGTAAATTTTCATGTGCTGGACATTAACATAGAAATCCTAAAGTGTGCTGAGTTTGGCAGTATATTGAACACTTCATTTTCAAGGTTCCTTGAGCTCTGGCACTGAGTGGCTTGTATTTATATGAAGGAAAACATTGCTTCAGAAGCTTTCTTACTCTGTGTGCTAGTTATTCCAATGTGTCACTTCTGTTGTAAAAAATGAAGATAGGAAAGATAATACACAAAGGAAAAGTAAGATTCTTTGTTAAGAATGTTGGGTGGACTTGGTGAAAACAGAAAACTAAATCTAAGTTAGAGGAGCATTCATAGTTTATATCTATTTATGTCAGTATTTTTAGAGGGATGAAAAGCAGTATACATTTTCTTTACTTTAAACTATGGAGACACAGTCTGTTCTCTTTTGATCTCTAAGGTCAGCCACTTAATTTCAGGTTGCAGTATCTTCCAAAAATGTTCTTAAATTTTCTTTACTTTGTTTTAGGTCATATAAAAGTGGATCTGGAGTAAATAACAGGAGAACTGAACTGTTTTTGAAAGAACATGACCACCTTCGAAAGTAAGTACTGTCTGGCTTCTTAGGTCTGTTAATTCATTTAACTTGTATGACAAATATTTAGTGACACTACTCAATAGAAACGGAATTACAGTTCTTCCAACTATAATTAGGAAAAATACTATGCTGTTATTTTACTTATTTCCCGTAGTATATTTTGTATTGCTCTGATGTATTCTTCTCTTTAGTCAATTGCTTTAATTTTTTATACTACAAGGTACTAATAAGATGAATAGAAATAATTCTGATAATTTATGTTTGAATGGTCTATTACCATTTATATATTGAAGAAACTTTGTGAAGGATAATTAGGCTATATATCAAATACAAAAAAAAAAAAAAAAAAAGCCAGGCGTGGTGGTGCATGCCTTTAATCCCGGCACTCAGGAGGCAGAGGCAAGCGGATGAGTTCAAGGCCAACCCAGTCTACATAGTGAGCTCCAGGGAGATCTTGTCTAAAAAGACCAAGGGGGGGAAAAAAAAACAAAAAAAACCTCTTCTTTTCTAGAAAATGAAGTATATATGTATTTTAAAATAAGTCACCATATTCTATTCCTCTCCAAAAAAAATTTTTTTTGTTTATATTTTGTGGAACTTAAGATTCAGAATCATTATCTCTGAACTCAGTTTATAGGCCCTTGGATCCATAATAGTTAATGTTAGGATAGGTTGATATTTGCTACTGAATGTCCTAAATGAAATGTCATGTCAGATGAGCTTAAGGTACTGTTGAATTCATTTGCCTTTAAAGATCACCACTTCAGATAGAAACTGTTGAAATCAAAACACAAAGGGTGGAGTGTGGTGGTGCAGGCCTGTAATCCCAGTTGCTTGGGAAATTGAGTCAAGATGGTTGCCTTGGACCATAGGTTCAAGACCAGCCTGGGCAACATAGTAAGACTGTGTCTTAACACATATTCACAGTATCAAAGTCTTGTGTATGATGTGGGGGATCAGTAATGCTAGGCAGCTGTTCTACTTTGAACTACCCAGTTAGCCAATTAAAATCTTTTTAGGAGACAGGATTCTTCTAGTGTTGGTTATTAGAGTTTTTTAAATTTTGTTTTTCCATTTTCACATGTATGCATGTTTGCATGTGCGTGGGCACACATTTGAGTGTTTGTGATCATGTATACATAGCATGTGGAAACCCGAGGTTGATGTCAGGAATCATCATTGATGACTCTTCCACCGTATTCATCAAGGCAGGTTCTTGCAGTCAGCCTGAGAGCTGGTCAGTAGGTTGGTCTCTGGCCAACGTGCTCTGGGGATCCTCTGTCCTCTGTCTCTTCTGACAGTGGAGTTGCAGGCATTTTATGTGGGTTCTGGGGATCTGAACACTGGTCCTCATTCTTGCATGGCACATACTTTAACCCTTGAGCCATCTCTTCAGCCCCTTAATTTTATTTTACATTTTTAAAATTTATTTTGTGCAGGGCTGACGCGATGGCTCAACAGTTAAGTGCAGTGACTGCACTTGCAGAGGACCCAGGTTCAATTCCGAGCACCCACATGGCAGCTAACAGCCATCCTTAACTCCAGTTCCAGGGGATCTGATGTCCTCTTCTGACCTCCGCAGGCAATGCAGGACAGGACACAGATCAACTTATACACATACAGGCAATAAACTCATGTACAGAAAACAAAATTAATAAATAAAACATTAAAAAGATTCCCTTAAAAAAATAATTTATTGGCCGAGTGTGGTGGCGCACGCCTTTAATCCCAGCACTCGGGAGGCAGAGGCAGGCAAATCTCTGTGAGTTCAAGGCCAGCCTGGTCTCCATGGTGAATCCAGGACAGCTGGGGCTACAGGTAGACCCTGTCTCAAAAAGACCAAAAAAAAAAAAAAAATTTATTTTGGGCCTGGGGAGATGGGCCAGCAGGTAAAAGCCATGACTGGCCTTGACGGGGACCCAGGTTCAATTCCCAACACTCACATGGTGGCTACGAACCATCCTTAACTCCAGTTCCAGGGGAATCCAAAGCCCTCTTCTGACCCCCGAGGCACGACACGGGCACACTCACATACAAGCAGGCAATATACTCATACACATAAAATAATAAATAAAATATTTAAAAACAACAAAAAAATTTTATTTGGAGCTTTGGGGGTGTATTCCACAACACACGTGTGGAAGTCAGAGGACACGTTTTGAGAATCTGTTCTCTCCTTGCACCATGTGGATGCCAGCAATTGAACTCAGGCCTTTACCGCTGAACTATCTCATGGGCCCAAGTTGTTCTTTTTAACTTCTTGAATATTTCTGGTTGGCACAGTAGGCTAGTCTCTTTTAGAGTATGTTTAGTTGCAGTCCTTTATAGCTTTCATAGTTGTTTTTATATTGGGTAAAGGCCACCATGAAAGAATTTTACATTGTTTCCAAAACTATATTAATATATTCCTGAAGTGCAGAGAGCTAAAGAGGTAATACATTCAGTTAATACAAAGTAAGGTTTAGATTGCAGTAGTGTTTCTACATTTATTGCCTCAAAAAAAATTAAAAGTTAGTAATTTAGTAGTTTACTTTTAAAAGAATGATTTGAATTGGGGAGATGGCTCAGTAGGTAAAGCGCTTGCTGCACAAACATGAGGACCTAACTCAGATTCTCCCAACGCTATATAAAACCAGGTATAATAGCCTGCACTTATAATCCCAACACCCCTATGGTGAGATGGGAGGAGGAGACAAAGACTCAGCAGAAGCTCATGGGCCAGCTAGCCTGGCTTATGTAGTGGCAAACAAGATACCCTGTTTCAAACAAGGTGGGTGGTAAGGACCAAAGCCTGAGGTTGTCCTCTGACCTCCAGTGCATACACATGCCCGCACTCACACACACACACACACACACACACACACACACACACACACACAAGATTAAAAATATTACTTGAGGCCTGACAAGATGACTCAGCTGATTAAAGTACTTGCTGCCAAGCCTAATGACCTGAGTTGAGTTCCTAGGTCCTACATGGTAGAAGGAGAGAACCAACTTCTACAAGTTGCCTCTGACTTCCATGTAAACACTATGGCATTCATGGGCCTACACACATACAAACAGGTACAGACAAAATAAGTAAATAAAATATAAAAGTTTTTAAAAATTGTTTGATGTTGAAAAGAGTATACCAAAATAATCATTCACATTAATACCCTTTATTTCATTAACTAAAAACATAGTATGCTTTTTTTTTTTTTTTTTTTTTTTTTTTTTTTTTGTCTTTTTGAGACAGGGTCTCCCTGTAGCCCCAGCTGTCCTGGAACTCACTATGTAGACCAGGTTGGCCTTGAACTCACAGAGATCCACCTGCCTCTGCCTCCTAAGTGCTGGGATTAAAGGAGTGTGCCAACACATCCAGCGTATGCATATATTTTATAAGAATTTTTCAGGAGGCTAGAAAGATGGCTCAGCAGTTAAGAGCACTGGCTATTCTTGCAAAGAACCCTGGTTTGGTTCCCAGCACCCACATGGAAGCTAACAACCATCTTTAACTCAAGTTCTGGGGATCTGACACTCTCTTCAGACCTCCATAGGCACCAGGCATATATATAGTACACATGTGTACATGTAGGCAAAACACTCATACACACAAACTAAAAATTAATAAATCTTAAAAAAGAGTTTTCATAAAAGTTTGCATTTATTTTGATTATTCAAAATGAATCTTTTAGGATTTTGATATTTTTCAGTTTACAGAAAAAAATGTGAAGCAGTTCAAGTATATACATCTTACCTAATTTGTTTAGGCTTGTGAAAAATGATGAAAAGATAGAAATTAGAAGGTATCTTTCCATTTTTATTCAAAATACTTTGTGTTATATACATTTCTTTCTACATTCTTTAGAAAAAGAGAGACTGAGGCAAGATGAAGCTGAATGGAACAGGATCTTGTAATAAGTTAGAAGAATTGTTGACCTAAAAACAAGTGCTCAGTCATCATTCTCAATATTAGAACACAGAATCCAACTATTTCTTTTATTTATTTTATTTTATTTTATTTTTTGTCTTTTTGAAGCAGGGTCTCCCTGTAGTCCCAGCTATCCTGGAACTCACTATGTAGACCAGGCTGGCCTTGAACTCACAGAGATTCGCCTGCCTCTGCTTCCTAAGTGCTGGGACTACAGGCGTGCACCACCACGCCCAACTCCCAAATATTTCTTTTAAAAGTCAGATTTTTAATCAATATAATGAAATAAATATTTGCTAGCTAATAAGATATAAAATTATGAGCTAATATTGTTTACAAAATAATATGAAAAGTGTTCTGTGGTTTTCAGTGTAGTGTTTCATTTACTTAGGTGTTCTTTAGGAAAAATTGATAAAAAAAATTTTTTTTAGACAGGCCATATAGCCCAGGCTGGCCTCATAGTCACTTTGTACAGCCAAAGATGACTTTGAACTTCTGATCCTCCTGCCTCCACCTTCTGAGTTTTGAGATAACAAGTATGCACCACCATGCCCAGTTTAAGGGTGCTGGGATCAAACCCAGGGCTTCATTCATAATAGGCAAACACTTACCAGCTGAACTGCATCCCTGGCTCTATGATACTCATTTTTAAAAGCATGAAGCACAATTTTAAAATCGTGGGCATGCTAGCACACACCTGTAATTCTTGCACTTTGAGTACTGAGGGAGGAGGATCTCAAATTCAAAATCAACCTGGCTCTATACAAGGTTCTGTCTCAAAACTCAAGAATGAAGGTGTGGTGGCGCACGCCTTTAATCCCAGCACTCAGGAGGCAGAGGCAGGTGGATCTCTGTGAGTTCAAGGCCAGCCTGGCCTACATAGTTCCAGGCCAATTGTGGCTACAGGGAGACTCTGTCTCAAAAAGACAAAACCTCAAGAATGAATGAATGACAAGATGCTGTCTCAAAACCCCAAGAATAAATAAATAGCATGTCTAGTTCAAAATGTGAAAAGAAAATTGTATCTCTAGTACAGATTCTGTAACTCTTTTTAGCTTATCAGTAGATTATGGGCCTTTTTCATGTTATTTGACTTTTTTTTTTTTTTTTTGGTCTTTTTGAGACAGGGTCTCCCTGTAGCCCCAGCTGGCCTGGATTCACTATGGAGATCAGGCTGGCCTCGAACTCACAGAGATCCGCCTGCCTCTGCCTCCCGAGTACTGGGACCAAAGGCGTGCACCACCATGGCCGGCTAACAATTTTTTTGTTTTTAAAAGCATATAGTTTATGTATTCCATAATACAGATAAACTATAATTCATGTAACCATTTTCCTAATGTTGGCCTTTTAGGTTATTTTTAATTTTTACTATTCTATACAGTGAAGTCTTTGCATCTATCTATAATTGTTTCTTATTTATAAATTCCTAAAATTAGACTCATAAAATTAAAAAACATATTCGTTTTGGAGCCAGAGGTGTAGCTCAGTGGTAGAATGCTTTCCTAGCATGCATGAGGCTCTGAGTTCATTCATAGCACCACACATACAATACACAAAGAACAGCAAAGAAGAATATAGTCATTTAAAAATATTTTGATGTTGTATTGTCAGATTTCCCCATGAGCATGCACACAAGCATTCTCTGATATCCTTGGGAACACTGCTGCTTTGATTTTTCTTTTCCCTTTGCTAGGGATGGAACAGAGGCCCATGGGCACATTGGACACGCATTCTACCACTTAGCTACACCCCTAGCATTGTGTGTGTGTGTGGTGTGTGCACATGTGTGCATGCATGTGGAGGGCCAAGGTTGTTATACAATGTCCTTCCTCCATCACTCTTCACTTCTAGTTTTGAGACAGTTTCTCATTGAGCCTAATGTCATTGATTTGGCTAGGCAGACTGGCCAGTGAGCTTCCAAGATCCACCTGTGTTCCCCCTTCCCCCCCTTCCAGGTTGGAATTACAGGCACTTGAACCTTTACCTAACATTATGTGACTGGGGATCCAAATTCAGGTCCTCATGCTTTTGTATGGCAAGCACTTCATTTTCCAAGTCATCTCCCAGCATCCCTCCCCACTTACAGTGTCAAGAAGAGAGGTGAATTTTCAGAAAGGCTTTTGTTTTTTGATTTTTTGGGTTTTTTGGTCATTTTGAGACAGGGTCTCCCTGTAGCCCCAGCTGTCCTGGAACTCACTACGTAGACCAGGCTGGCCTTGAACTCACAGAGATTCGTCTGCCTCTGCCTCCCAAGTGCTGGGATTAAAGGCATGCGCCACCACACGCAGCTGTTTTTTTTTTTAGAAAAGGAAATCCTGGGGACTGGAGAGATGACACAGTGGTTAAGAGCAGAGGACCTAGGTTCAGTTCCCAGTACCCACATGGCAGCTAATAACCATCTGTAACTCAAGTTCCAGGGGATCCAACACCCTCTTCTGACCTCTGTGGGCATGGCATAACACAGGTGCACTTTACATACATGCAGGCAGTACATTCATATACATAAAATAATAAAATACTAAAACAAAAATATTAAAAAAGGAAATGCTGAAAAGTTAAGCAGCCAGTTAAAGAAGCATGCAGCACACAGTTACAGTCATCTAGAGAGTTAGACGAGCGCGTGAGAACAAGCATACAGTATTTTGCCATTTTTCTATAAGTCTAAAATGATTTCAAACAGGATAACTAATAACAACAGAAAACCCTGTCACTGAATAAGAAAGGAAAGATTTCCTAATGTTGGTCTTGTAAATGCTAATACAATTATCGGCAAATTAATATTGGCAGCATATTAACTAAACTACGCGCTTTATTCATTGGTCTCCCACTAATGATCCTTGTCCTCATGCCAGGATCCCATGTTGCATTTAATCCTCGTGCTTGTGACAAGACCGCCCAACTTTAATTTCTCCTGAGGAAACATGAGACAATCCCAAATTGAGGGACATTTTAGAAAACTGCTGACTTGGGCTGGAGAGGTGGCTCAGCAGTTAAGAACGCTGAATGTTCTTGCAGAAGACCCGGATTCAGATTCCACCACCCACATGACCACTAACAACTGTCCATAACTCCAGTTCTAGGGGATCTGACAGCCTCTTCTGACCTCCGCAGGCATTACATGACACGGGTGCACTTAACCTATATGCAGGCAGTGCACGCATACATATAAAATAAAAATAATGAAATATTTAAAAAAAAAAAAAGGAAACTGCTGACTTATACTTTAAAGTGATGTGGTTGTGGCCTTATGCAATTTGGGGTGAAAAAAGCCACCCCAAGGGTAGTATCTCCTTGGAGTGTCATATCAAGGTTTATAATATGTCCATAAGTCTTACTACTAGTGAAACCTGCATTACTTGATTACTTTGTCCCAAAAATGAACAGGGTCAGCAAGGTGACTCAGCAGGTAAAGGCACTTGTCACCATGCCTGACAACCCGAGTTTAATCCCCAGAACCCACATGATAAAAAGAGACAACAAACTCCTACAAGTTGTCCTCCGACCTACACACACACACACACACTAAAAATGCAATTAATTTTTTTTTAATAAACAGATATAAGGAAGACACTTAGATAACAGCACTGTAGTTATTTTGTTGTTCACATTATTCCATATTTGGCCACTGAGAGCTCATTTGGGTGAGTTTCCATCATTTAACGTGCTTTGTTTTCTGAGTACTTCCTTGGTTTCTGGCAGCATGAGACATTCATGGTTCATGCTCTGTTTTCTTTCCTTCCGTCAATCACTTGTCCAAGTAGCCTTGATTTTATTATTGGTGAATGTTATTCAGAAATGTAGATCTAGGTGTGTTATGTGGGTTTATTTATTGCTGTTGAGGTGATTGCTCCAGGCGTCGTCTTGCTAAAAATGTTTATTGTGAATGTTAAATTTTTCACTATTTATCATACCTATTGAGGAATACAGTTGTTTTTATCTTTTTTTGCTATAATACAACAATTACATTGATTATTTTCAAACTTTAAACCGTTCTTGAATTCTTAGAATCCCACTTGATTACAATATGCTGTCTCCATTCAGTGACTTGAGAAGTGTCCCTTTTCTATTTTCTGAAAAAGTTTGTGCAGGCTTAGTATTATTTCTTGCTTAAATGTATGTAGACTTTGCCAGTGAATCCATCCTAGCTCAGAGTTTTCTTTATGGCAAGATTTTTAAAAAATTTTTTTTATTTAATAACCACATGATTAGAAGAACCATTTCATTACAGCTTTAACATATTCAGTAACACATTCCAGAGCAAGGAAACACCTCTTTCAAAAGTGGCTTTAAATTTTTAGGTTCACAATTGAATTAATACAGTTATACATGTGGCAAGATTTTTAAGTTATAAATTGTGTAAGTTTTCTCTTAGATACAGGACAGAAAGTCTGGACTTAACCTGAGCCAGTAGGTGACTTCCTGTAATCAGTTCAAATCACTACTCTAAGTTACAAATCCATTCTTGTATCCAGAGAATATGGAAAGTTGTCAGAAGAGAAATAGTATGCTCAGAGCTCTAAGGGAGTTTTTAGCCAACTAATAGCCTGTTTGGATTTTCTGTTTTCTACTAGACTCCAAACCATAGATAGAAATAGTATGGTTAAGCATAATCGTTTTTTTTTTTTTTTTCTGATATATTTATTGAAAGAGCTTTTACTTTAATATCCCCTTCCTCCCTCATTCCCCCAACAATGAATTAACTTTTCCTGAGCCTGTAGGCACTCCGTGTCAGGTCACCCTAACTGTCTCACTCCATTGCTTTCCTCCCATTGCTCGTCCACACCACTTTCTGCTTTACAGCTTACTGCCAGTCACACGGGCCTCTGTTTCCTTTCACAGATACCAAGCTCTTTTCCCTTTCCACATTCTTTGTGATTTTTGCTTTGTTTTACCTGCTTGGCAGGCTTTTTCTTTCTGTCCCCCATTTCTTATTCATTGACATCTTTGAAGTCTGTGCTCACTTGTCACTTCCTCAAGGAGACCCTTTATCTCAATAGCCCATCACTTGTTATTATTTAGCAAAGCATTCTTTTATTTCCCTCAAAGCATTTACGACATTCGGTAATGACTTGTTCTTTCTATGTTTTCTGTGCCTGATTCTCCTTGAATATAAGCTTCATGAGGGAGAGTTTTGTCTACTCATTAGCATTTTTTAATCCAACCCCTGACATTAACACTATCTAGTTGTTGTATGAATCAGTGGGTGTAAACAGAGGTGTTAATTTTGTTTTAGTGTACATATGAATATACATGTATACCCTAGTGTAAAAATCTGTTTCATTCCTTCATTCATTCTCCAAATATGGTATAGACACATGCAAATATGAAATCTAATTTTAAGGATTATAGGGAATATTATTCATGTAGCCAATTATCTTTTGCTTTGTAAAATTAAATCCTCATGAAATTCCTTTTGAAAATTTAAATTCTGGGGCTAGAGTGGTAGCTCAATGGTTAGGAGCACTTGCTGTACAATCATGAAGACCAGAATTCAAACCCTGTCACCTCAAGCTGGGCGTGGTCTCACATGTGCTTATAACTGCAGCACTGTAGAGGCACAGAGACAAGAGGATCACTGGGGCTTGCTGGCCATCAGCCTTAGCTGAAAAATAGCTCCAGGTTCAGGTAGTCTCTACATCAAAGGAACAGGGCAGACAGTGATGAGGATACCTGACACTCCCCTCTGATGCATGTACCTGTGCACACGTGGACATATACACCATACACAAAAAAAAGTGAGAAAATGTAAATTCTTTTATAAATCTCTGGGAAGCATCTCTTTTATTTACAGATGAGAAAACATTCAAAGATGTAGGCCAAGGTCTCTCTTTTTTAAAAAAAATTATTATTTTTATCTTATGTGTATGAGTGGTTCTGCAAGAACAGTCAGTGTTCTTAACCGCTGAGCCATCTCTCCAGCCCCAGGCCAAGGTCTCTTAACTATTTAATAGCATAGCTTTTACTAAACACACATTTCCCAACATTTCAGTGTTTGTCCCACATCCCACTGCCTTTTCTATCAATTCCTTCTTTAAAATTTTGTTTTCAATGTAACAAGGAATTACCATGGCCTGATTTTACAGAGACTTGAAGACCAGTTGCTTTGAAAAGCATCTAACTTGGTTTCTAGGGTTGTTGTTTCCATTTTAAAAATGAAATGATTGATGTTTCTCATGTTACATAAGTGAATAGCATTAGAGCTAGATCATTTTGTAAAATTAAAAGCACTTACCCAGGTGTGGTGACTCACACCTTTAAGCCTTGCACTTAGGAGGCAGAGGCAAGTGAGTTTGAGGCCAGCCTGGTCTGCATAGTAAGTTCCAGACCAGCCAGGGTTACACAATGAGACCCTGACTTTAAAGCAAAACAAAACTAACCACTCTAAAAATGTGAAACATTTATTTCAAGTAACTTCAGATATAGAACCATTGTATTAAGCAAGCTGAACAAAATTGATTACAGTATTTAGTTGAGAACTGTTATTTTCTGGACCACATAGCAGATGTGATTATTACCTGAGAATGCATGCATTATTTATTTGTATCTACGAATGAGTAAAGAATTCTTAAGTTCTCAGGTGATGTTTTGAATTCTTAAAATTTACCAACCATGTCATTTGCATAGTACAAAGTTCTTTGCAGAAATATTTTAGATAGGCTTATTTGTTTTGAAAAAGGGTCTTATATAGCCCAGGCTGGCCTCAAACTATGTAATCAAGGATGACCTTGAACTCTGGTCCTCTTGCCTGTACTTCATAAAGTGCTGAAGTTATAGGCACATGCCACCATGTCCAGTTTATGTGGTGCTGGGAATTGAACTCAGAGCTTCATGCATGCTAAGCAAGCACTCTACCAACTGAGCTTTATCACCAGCCCTACATGGAATTAAGATTCGTTTTTTACGTAAGTGTACCACATGCATGCAGTGCATGAGAGGCCAAAAAAGAGCATCAGATCCCCTGGAACCAGAGTTATAGATGGTTGAAAGCTGCCCTATGGGTCCTCTGCAACAACAGCAAGTGTCCTTAACTGCTGAACCATCTCTCCAGCCCCCCCTCCTTGGACAGTTTTATAACATGGAAAATGGTTTCACTTTTGGTTTTGAAAGTTTAGCCCGATTTCCCTGAAGTCTCCCAGCTACTAAGAGCTGAGATGTGAGGCCAAGTTGTGTGATTGTGTTGTTTCTGCAGTACTGTACTGCTCCTCAAGATGGTTCTGATGGCATGGACTTCACAGGGTTGCTATTGCATGTGGGAAGGCTTTGTAAGCCCCTGCATAACTAGAAGACAGTACGTGCTGTAAGATTAAAAAAAATAAATACTAGGGGCTGGAGAGATGGCTCAGCGGTTAAGAGCACTTACTGCTCTTGCAGAGGACCCGGGTTCGATTCCCAGCACCCACATGGCAGCTACGAACTGTCCTTAACTCCAGTTCCAGGGGAATCCAAAGCCCTCTTCTAACTTCTGCGGCATTGCATGACACGGGTGCACTCACATACACACAGGCAATACACTCATACACATAAAATTTTTTGAAAAAATATTAAAGGAGGGACTGCAACTACAGATCTTTTTATTTACTCTGTCACCTTATATTTTGTGTATGTACATGTTTTTGTGTATGTGGAGATGCGTGCAGTGTGTGCATGTACTTGTGGAGGCCAGAAGTCAACCTTGAGTATTCTTCCTCAGGGGCAATCCATTTTGTGTTTTGTGACAAGGTCTGTCACTAGAACCTGAAGCTTTCTGATTAGGCTTACCTGGCTGTCCTATGAGCCCCAAGGATCTACCTGTCTCTGCGTCCCCAGCACTAAGATTACAAGCATGTACCACCCACGTGCCTTTTTACATGGGTGCTAGAGATTGAATTTAGGTCCTCGTGTTTGCATAGCAAGCACTTTACTGACTGAGTCATCCCAGTCCCCAGTTTATGTTTGTTTTATAGAAATTGAAATACTTTGGGGGGCTGCAGAGATGGTTCATATGTTAAGAGTACTGACTGCTCTTGCAGAGGACCTATGTTTGTTCCCAACACCCACATGATGGCTAACAGCCATTCATAACTCCAGTTCCAGGAAATCCAACGCCCTCTCCTGGCCTCTTTGGGCATTGTACACACAGGTGTGCTTACATACATGCATGTAAAACACTCATACACATAAAATAAAAATAAATAAATCTGGGCCTGGAGAGATAGCTCAGCAGTTAAGAGCACTGATTGTTCTTACAGAATTTCTGGGTTTGATTCCCAGCATCCACATAGCAACCAGCAACTGATGGCCTTCCTCGGACCTCCATGGGCATTGCATGACAAGGGTACACATACACACAGGCAGGCAATACACTCATACACATAAAATAAAATAAATAAATAAAATATTAATTAAAAGTAAATAAATCCAAAAAAATTTCAAATTAAAATAATTAAAATACTTTTAATGTTAGGATTGTCTTAATGAAATGGAATTCTAATTGTATGGACAATGACCATATTTGAAAAAATTGTCATAATTTGGTGACCCTAACAGTAAGCAATGGTTTTCATCTCAAAAGATTCTTATGGGGCTGAAGAGATTGCTCAGTGATTAAGAGTGTGTATTGCTGTTTCAGAGGACCTGCTTTCAGTTCCCAGCTCCCATATCAGGCAGTTCACAACCACCTATAATGCCAGCTCCAGGGGATTTGATGCCTCTGGCCTCAGTGGGTACCTGCATTCACGTGCACCTCCCCCCCCCCACATATACATAATTTAAAATAATCAAAATACATCCTTTTTTTGAAAGTTCTTTGTGTAGTCATATGTAGATGGTTTAGGGAGGATCATATAACTTCATTTAAATAATGGTCAAGTATGACCCCTGCGAGGGGTATGATACAGAGTCCTGGCACTTAAGGATTTCACATTAGCTTTCTCAACTGGTTTCTCAACTCTAAACTCATTTGGTTCATGATGTGTAGTCTTGTTGAGACAGACTTGAATGCTGTGTGCTGTGGAGCTGGTGTCAAGGAAGTCACTTGCCTGGCTTATGGGTCAGACTCATCCATCTGGACAGTGATTTTATACTTCAGCCTTGTTTCCAACTTCATATTTGCTGCTTGTTATTTACATGGTAGCTACAGTGAGACAATTTATATACATACTTATGTATTCTTCAGTGTGTGTATGTGTCTGTCTGCAACCTTACTCCAAGGAGAAAACCCTGTGGTTTTGCAGAAAATGTTTACAAAGCACATATTTAATAAAAAAGGTATTGTATTATTTAGCTTTATCATTGCTATGACCAAACACCAGACAAATGGAGTAAAAATTTTATTTTTGCTCATGATTTCAGAGGTGTCGGTTTATTATGCCAAGGAGGGCATGATGATATTGCACTAGTGTTCATACAGCAGCAAGAAGTATGTGGACAAAATTATAGGTATTAATAGTAGCCATAGGCCTTGAAATATGCATTAATCTTTAAATATATCCTTCAACTACACCAGGGGTCATTTGTATAGTAGAGAATTGAAATTTTAGCTTACGAGAACTAGTAGCATTTATTTCCTTATATGTCTGTCAGTCCATTCATGGGGTCTCAAGTGGTCCAACTACACACAATATTGAAATAGGTGGCAAGGCAGAATGACCTGGATAGCCAAGGATGACCTTGAACTCCAGCTCCCACCTCCCAAGTGCTAGGATTACAGCTGGTTTGTAGTTAGGTGTTTTTATACACAGCTCTGTTTTCTTTATTTGGAGCTTGTTAGTTCAGTAGTGAAATCAAATCTATCTTCAGTTTGCGTATAACTTTCTTAATACTGTATCATAATGAATAATTTTATTTCCTCAGATAAAAAATGTGTGTCCTTCTCTGAACGTTTGTTAAGGATTATTCAGTGTTAATCTTGCTTGATATTTTATTAATGCAGAAGTGTCTGTTATTCATTTAGTCATTCATTTGTCAAGCATTTAATGAATAGCTCCTGTGTGCTAGGTACTTTGCTAGACTCTGGGGAATCAAAGATGCATCAAACTCAGTTTCTACTCCTGGGAACTCATTCTGCTTAGAGAAATTGTAAACAAATAAGTGTGATTTCCTATTTCCTAGGAGAAAAGTGTTAAATAAGATTATATATGAAAAAAAACTTTGTAAGTTTTGCAAATTTCTTTTTCTTCATGTATAGCACAGGGTCTGACATGTTCAGTGTTACATTCATGAATGAATTGAAGAGCAGAATTATGAGGGCATATTATAGTATAAAGAACAACGAGTTCTACCTGCATATACAGGTGGGCCAAGGGTTTCACAAGGATGTGACTTTTGAAGTAGACTTTGAAATATGCAAGATTTTTATGTTAAGGGTTGTGAGGGGTTGGAGAGATGGCTCAGCCAAGGTTAAGAGTGCTTGTTGCTCTTTCAGAGGACCCAAGTTATGTACCTAGCACTTATATCAGTCAGTTTATAGCACCTTTAACTCCAGCTCCAGGGAATCCAACACTCTTCTGATCTCCTCAGGCACCCACACACATGTGGCATAAACACACATACATGTACTTTTAAAAAAAAAGAAAAGAAAGAAAAGAAATACTTCAGAAGTTTTTAGAGGACTGGGGATGTAGCTTTAGTGGTAGAGCGCTTGCCTAGCATGAGCAGGGCCCCTTGGTTCCCACCCCAGTAGTGCCACCAAAACAAAAGTTGTTAGACTTGTGAGATTCCAAAGAGAAAGAATAGCTATGAGGCATTAAAGTGCCTCGATCTAGAGCCAGCATATCTATAGGCATTTACCATTTTCAAGCTGCTTTTGTTTTCATTATTTCTTTTGAGCTTTTTGACATGAAAAGTTCATAAGATGGGTTCAAATAGCCAAGTGCTGTCCTTGAACCTTGACCATAATGCAGGTTCTAGGGTGGAAGAAAAATCATATGCAGTTCTAGTCATTAGCTTATACCTAATATGTAAGAGTTTTTTTAGGGTTTTTTGGGGGGTTTTGTTTTGTTTTTTGTTTTTGGTCTTTTTGAGACAGGGTCTCCCTGTAGCTCCAGTTGTCCTGGAACTCACTATGTAGACCCAGCTGGCCTTGAACTCACAGAGATCCGCCTGCCTCTGCCTCCCAAGTGCTGGGATTAAAGGCTTGTGCCACCACACCCGGCTAAAATTTTTTTTTTATTAAATTCTTTGAGAGTTTCATACAATATAGTTTGATCACAGTCTCACTTCCCCCAACTCATCCCACCCTACCTCCCTAAGCCCCCAATTTTGTGTTCCCCCACCACATAAGTCCAATTTGTGTTGCCCGAATACTCTCGAGTGTGGATCCAGCCCTTGGAGTATGGTCAATCTGTCAGGGCCCAAACCCTTAAGGAAAACTGATTCTTCTTCACCCAGCAGCTGTCATATGCCTTCAGCTCCTTTGCTAGGGCTGGGGATTCCTGTCCCCCTGGCCCACCATTATGCTGAGATTTGTCTGGCTTGAGCTCAAGTGGGTCTTGTGCATACTGTCACAACTGTTGTGAGTTCATATGTATGACTGGCCTGCTGTTTGGAAAACCCTGTTTCCTTGTTGTCCACCACTCTGCCTCTTGCAGTCTTTCCACCCCCTCTTCCAAGAAGATCCCTGAACCTTTGGGGAAGGTGGGCTGTAGATGCCCCATTTAGGGCTGAGTACTCCACAGTCTCTTAACACAGTCTCGTTCTCTCTGCATGTTGACCAGTTGTGGGTCTTTGTGATAATGTTTTCTACCACAAAAAGAACCTTTCTCTGATGAGCGTTGAGAGACGCACTAGTCAGGCTGGTCTGGAGCACAAGTTGCACAACCTGGCAGTTCCCTCCCTCCCTTCCTTCCTTATTTATTTTTCTTTTGTTTTTTTGAGACAGGATCTCACTATGTAGCTGACCTGGAACTCACTATGTAGACCAGACCATGCTAGCCTTGAATTCACAGAAATTCTCTTGCCTCTGCTTCTCCTTAGGTCTGCAGCATCACATCCAACCTTTCTTTTCTTTTTTTTAAAAAAAATAAGATCTCATGTGACCCAGGTTGGCTTTTAACTCCCTCTGTGGTGAAAGATGACCTTGAATTTCCGATCCTTCTGCCTCTATCTTCTAAGTGCTGGTATTACAAGCATATACCACCATACCCAGCTTATGCACTCTACCCACCGAGCTTCATTCCCAGCTCGCCTGTCCTTATAAACCATTCATGTAACAGGGCTGGAGAGATGGCTCAGCCCTTAAGAGCACTTGCTGCTCTTCCAGAGGACCTGTGTTCAGTTCCTAAGCACCCACATTGGGCAGCTCAGAATCACCTTTCACTCCAGTTCCAGGGGATCCAGTGCCATTTTTGGACCTCTGGCAAGACCCTTATACAGCACACGTACCCAGACACATACACATATTTTTTTTTTTTCTTTTTGAGACAGTGTTTACTTATAGCCCCAGCTGGCGTGGAACTTACTGTGTAGACCAGACTGACCTTGAACTCATAGAGATCCACCTGTCTCTGCCTCCTGAGTGCTGGGATTAAAGGCGTGCTCTGCCACGCCTGGCATAATTTTGTTATTAATTTTTTTTAAGCAGATAGTGGTAAAAGAATAACTCAGTAGGGCAGAAAGAGACCCCAGAAATGGATCTACACAAATATAAAAATTGATTTTTTTTGTTTTGTTTTGAGACAGGGCAACAGGCCAGTCACTATCCCTGATTGCCCTGGAACTCACTGCTTGGACCAGGCTGGCACTGAATTCACAGAGATCTGCTTGCCTCTGCCTCCAAAGTGCTAGGATTAAAGGGGTACACCACCACACCTCCCTAGCCACTGATCTTTAACAGAGGAATAAAATCAGTTCAATGGGGAAAGAATAACCTCTTCAGCAAGTAATGCTAGAACAACCAGACATCCACCTGTGGAAAGCTGAATGTTGATACTGATCTTACCAAGCCTAAGTGTAAAATACCAAACCAAAGCATCTGTGGAACCAAAGAACCAGGTTTAATAATGAAGAAGTCTAGGTGACTTTGGATTTGGCGGTGAGTTTTAAAATCTAATGCCAAAAAAACACCATGAAAGAAAAAAATTTGTCAAGGTGGACTTTATTAAAATAATAATTAGGACTTAAAATTAAAAATGTGCACCATACCAAAGACACTGTTAAGAAAATGGAAGATAAGCCATTGGCAAGAAAAAATGTTTACAAAACACACATCTAGCCAGGCATGGTGGCGCGTCCCTGTAGTCCCAGCACTTGGGAGGCAGAGGCAGGTGGATCTCTGTGAATTCAAGGCCAGCCTGGTCTACATAGTGAGTTCCAGGACAACTGGGGCTACAGGGAAACCCTGCTTCAAAAAGACAAAAAGAAAAGAAAGAAAAAGAAAAAACCACATCTGATAAAGGTTTTTATATGAGTTGGCTTTATCATTACTGTGATCAAACACCTGACAGAAACAACTTAAAGGGAGGAAAAGATTATTTTGGGTCTTGATTTCAGAGGTGTCAGCCTGTCGTGGCAGGGTGGGTGTGGCAGAGCACTTCACATCATATTTACCAGGAAGCGGAAAAAGGAATCTAAGAAAGGGCAGGGCAGGACAGAATATAGCCTCCCAAAGATATACCCCCTGCCAGTGACTACTCCTCCCTCTAGACCCATGTCCTATCTCTCCTTCCCAGCAATGCTGTCATAGTATGAGTTTTATCAAGGGACTAATCCGTTCATTAGGTCAGAGCCCTAATTGTGTCTGGAAACACTATCACAGACACCCTTAGAGGTGTGCTTTTCTAATGTAGTCATTTCTCAATCCAATCAAGTTGACAGTGTTACCTGTTGCAGCCTTAATAAATAAAATATACAAAGAATACTGAATATTCAACAGTTCGGATATGGACAAAAGATCTGAACAGACATACCTCAGCCAAAAATATATGTGGCAAATTAAAGCTATGAAAGATGTTCAATATCATATCATTAAAGAATTGAAAATTAAAAATGAGATCGCACTCTTCATGTTAGGATGGCAAAAATCCAAAAAATACCAAATGCTGGTGAGAATATGGACCAACCAGAATTCTGATTGAGGTGGGAATGTGAAATGGTACACACACTGTGAAGCCACTTGACGTTTTTCTTAAGCTGGATTTAATCTTCTGTATTCCAATAGTCATGTGCCTGAGTATTAAATGAGTTGGAAATTTACATGGAAATTTACATCTATACAAAAACTTGGACATGAATGTTTATTGCAGTTTTTTTCATGATTGCCAAAAATTGGAAGCAACCACAATGTTTTTCAATAAAGGAATGAAATGGCATTAAAGGCCTGTGCCATCATGCCTGGATAATATTTTTTGTATTATACAGGGCACATAAGTCCATCTCATGCACATACATAATGAATTTTGAGCATATTCCCTCCCATACCCCACTGCCCCTCCTCCTGTTATCCCCTTGTTCTCCAAATAGTTTTGCTTCTACTTTCATGCCATTGGTCCATATATGGTAGTGTATATCTAATGTGTGGGACCCACAAATGAGGAAAATGTGGAATACTTACTTACCTTTCTGAGACTGACTTAATTCACTATGCCTACCCTTCCAGTATATATGAATGGTGTTTATTCTGTTTAGTTGATCTTAGCCAAATGATTTGGGCATTTGAGAAGGTAAAAATCATTTCCCTATTTATGCTACTGTATAGGCTAATGATGATGGAATGGGGGATTGAGAAATGGTTGTGTAAGACATTGTAACTCTACATGCATGATTAAGCTAGAATTAATATCCTGGACATTTATGTGTGATGTATTTGGAAATATGCTTTATATTATTTTTTGGACTAAAATAAAGAGACATAAAAGAAGGAAAATACAAGTCCTACATAGTTGAGACCCTGTCTAAAAAAAAGCGGGGGGATACTTACTTAGTATGCCTAATAATGAGTAGATTTCACCAGAATGGTGAGTTTATCCAGAAACTTAGAGCAGTTTCATGCCTAGATTTAGAATCAGTCTATAGTTATTAAGAAACTACTAGAATAGTAGTAAAAATACTTAATACTTACTGCCAGGTATGGATCTAATCATTACTATATAATGTACTTTGCTTTCGTGAGCAAGTCGGGTTTACTACCACCACCAGTTTACAGCTGAAAAAAATGGGGTAGAAAGAGACCTGCCCAACATCCAATGGCTAATAAGTGGTAAAGTCAGCCTGTAAACCCTGAAAGCACATGTCTGGCTTTTAACCACTATCTGTTTTTTTTTTTAATTCTTAATTGTAAGGCTTCAGCGTATTTATTACATTCCTAAGGAACTCATCTTTATTGACACTTTTATTATATTACTGTTATATTCAGTCTTCAGTGTTCTGTTTTGTTTCACACTGAGGGAAAATGCACATGAAGTACCTAATGAATGCCTTGCACTGCACCAAATGAATACAGGTGTCTGAAACTGTTTTTGTGCTTTCCAGAATAGCTACTCCCTACCAAACTTACCTAAATTCCTCCTTAAAATGGCTTTGTTCCTTACAATGTGTAAGGCATTAAAGGCATATAGTTTATAGATCAAAAGCACATATTTGTTGTCTTTAGTTACATTCTTGAATTCTAAAGTTTAATGAGCTACATTTTGTTTAGTTTAAAAAATAATTGTTTCCCAGAAAAGGAAAGAACTTGGAGGTGTAAACTAATTACTACTAGAGGCATCAGAACTATCTGATGTGTCTCAACAAGTGGATTGTAATTCTTTCCTTTTGAATGGATGGCAGCAACTTTGAGTAGCTTCCATCAAAGAACTTGCATTTCTTAATGCTATCATTAAAGTATTCTGTATACATAAATGGCTGAAACTTTATAAATGTAGAAAAAAATTGAAAGTTTTGAAGTATGTGTTTAATAATTCCAGCATTTAAATTTGCTTTTTTTTTTTTTCAGCTCAGATCGCCTGATAGAAGAAACAATAAGGTAGGAATAATTTTTTACTTCATTGGGGTTTGTTTGCATATTCATTTAATGAACAGGTCAAACTAACTGTTAACTAAAGTGAAAGTCAAGTTATCCTTCTTAGGAATGAGAATTTCACTAGATGGTAATGCATTTTTACCATGACCTTCCTTTATAAGGTCTGTTTGAAACCCAAAGCATTTGTTTCCATAGTTACTGGAATTAAGCTATTTAATTTAGGTTAAATTTTCCAATTAATTCAGACTTAATATTTTTAGTTTCAATCCTTTTTTTTAAAGTCAGGATCCTCCTGTAGCCCCAGCTAGCCTTGATCTCAGAGATCTACCTGCCTCTGCCTCCCAAGTGCAGGCCTGAAAGGTACACACTATCATGCCTGGCTTAGCTTTAATCTTTTTATTCTCACATTTTAATGGAAAAATCTTAAATATGTGATTTGAAAAATGTCATATTTATATGGCCTTGATTTATATTACAGCAGTATAAAAAGTATACTGCAGTCATATATAATATTATCTGTAATGACATTGTTTCTTGCTTAAATTAAGGAACATTTGTTGGTTTAAATTGCTTAATTGTCTGAGTTTGCATCTTTATATCTATTTTGTGATACTGAATGATTAACTAGATGTGGTCTCTGTGCTTTACAATTCAGCAATATGAAAAGCATTGTTTTTAGGAAAGACAGAATGAGTATAGGAAACAGACACTTGTATTCTTTTAGGGAAGGTGTTTGTTGGTTTTTTGAGACAGGGTCTCCCTGTAGCCCCAGCTGGCCTGGAACTCACTATGTAGACCAGGCTGGCCTAGGTCTCACAGAGATCCACCTGCCTCTGCCTCCCAAGTACTGGGACTAATGGCATGTACCACCGTACCTGGTCAAACACTTACATTCTTGCTGTGGGTGTTGGTCCTCTGCTAAAGGGTTGTATTAGTTAGCTCTCTATTACTGTGATAAAACCAGCTACAGGAGGAAAGGGTTTATTTGGCTAGTCTACTCTCAAGGGAAGCCAAGGTAGGACTCAGGACAGGAACCTGGAGGCAGGAGCTGAAGCACAGACCTTGGAAGAGCGCTGCTTACTGGCTTGCTCCTCTAGCCTGTGCTCAGTCTGCTTTCTTATATAACCCAGGATCATCTGCCCAGGGGAGGCACCACCCACAGTGAGCTGGGCCCTCTCACATCACTAAACAATCAAGAAAATACCTCACAGACATGCCCACAGGCCAAGCCAATAGAAAAAATTCCCTAATTGAGGTTCCCTCTTCCCAGGTGTGTCAAGTTGATGCCTGAAGCTGTCCTACACTAGGGCTTTTCCTGCACTATTTAATTGCTGGGTCATGTGTGAGATAGACATTGACCAGTAGGTACAATCTCCAAAACAAAAAGAAACTTAATTTGCCTGCAGTTACAAGACGAATAACTAATATTAAAGATTCATATCCTCAAATTGGAATCCCTTGTAACTCTAGAGCCAGAGCATTATGCCCATACCACTGCTGGGGGCCAGAGGGATGGCTCAGCAGGTAAAGTGCCTGCCACCAAATCTGACAACCTTAGTTTAATCCTCAGGATCCATTTGGTAGAAGGAGAGAACCAGCCCTGAAAGTTGTCCTTTTACCTACATACATGTGCATTAGATAGATGATAGATAGATAGATAGATAGATAGATGATAGATAAAATGTAAAAACACTTTTAAGAACTCTGTAATTGAGTTTAGTTCACAAAATAAGTAAGAAAGCTGAAGTTCCTGTAAGCACATCAATGATTTATCATTATTCAAACATTATATAGTATGTGAAGCTTATATTTTGCCTCTAAGTTTTTGATGCTTGAAATAATAGCCTAGAATTCACTCAGCTCAACTCTAAGTGATGGAATGAAATGGGAAAGTATGTCTAGATAGACTTTATGTGATACTGGAAATCATGCATATTCAATACGGTAATAATGTATGATGCAGTATCCATTCTCTAAGGAATACAAAGTGCTTTGTGGAAATTATTTTTTAATGTCTATCCACTTGTGAATCAGAGTGCACAGGAGATAATGATAGTCCCCCATTTAAAAAACAGACATGTATGATTCAAAGGTTGGCCTCATTACTCAGCCTAGGTTTGAGTTCTGTTACTTTATACAAGACCATAGCCTATTTTAAAGTAGGGGTGGTTTGTTCAAGGCCCTTGTCATGTCAAGTTGAATTTTGTCAGTTTCCATTTCTGCTGCTGCTTTCATTTCTTCCTGATACTTTTAAAGGATGCTCTAAGCCAGATGTAATGGTGCATGCTAATAATCCCAGCACTCAGGAATCTGAGAGAAGAGGGTCAAGAGTTTAAAACCAGTCTGGGCTACAGTGAGAAAAAAATGTCCTTTGAGATCTCTTGTATGGTTCCAGCCTTCATCATCTCACCAGACAGCTCCTGAAAGGTGGCCTGGATTCTAGGATCTATATATATTGCCTGCATGTATGTTCATGAACTTGTGCATGCAGTGCCCTTAGAGGTCAGAAGAGGGTGTCAGATCCCCTGGAACTGGAGTTATGGATAGTTGTTAGCCACGTGTGGGTGCTGGGAATCAAACCCAGGACCTCTACAAGAGCAGTCAGTGCTCTTAACCACTGAGCCATCTCTCCAACCCTGATTCTAGGATCTTCATGAGACTCTACCTGACTTTCATCACTTCTGAGCATGGAGTTTGTGTGTGCTTTACAGACAGACTTGCTCACTTGCTCACCGCCTTGCTCGACCTGGTCTTCTCCTTGGCCAGAACCCCACAGATAGTTTTGGCTCTTCTTAGCATCTTTAAAGATAGTCTCCCTTTTCTGATTCCCTTTACATATCTCTTATTTGCCTGTCAGTAGCTCTCATTTCTTTTCTTCAGTGACCATTTCCTGACTAGCTCTTTTGGGTAACAACTCCTTGGTTTTTCCAAATAGCCTGTGGCAAACTGAGCTTACAGGCTTTTGGCTTTTTGTTCTTTGAGGTCATTGGCTTTGTGAGATGCGTTTTTGCACTTTTGTTGCTTTTTTTTTTTAACTATTTCAGCATGCTTCAGTAAATATTTTTGTATATCTCTTTATATAATCTTGTCTTTTTCTATCTTGAAATTGAAGCTTTGATTAATTTGTCATCCCTCTAGCATCTCACTCTGATAAGATACCTAGTAGTTTGTTCTATGAGGCTTTGCCTATCCAAAAATGTGTTCATCTGCAGGACTGGAGAGGTGGTTCAGGGGTTAAGAGGACTTGCTGTTCTTCCAAAGGACCTGGGCTCTGTTCCAGCACCCACATGGTGGTGCTGTCATCCTCTTGCAGCCTTCACAGGCATTACATACATACCAGTAAAATATCGACCATCAAAACACTTGTACAAACAAAAGTCAATAAATCTTTTTTTTTTTTTTAATGTGTTAGTCTGCTCTGGAAGACCGGTGGTATACCAGGATGAATAGCCCGGCGAATGTTCCCTTGCAGGAGCTGAGCATCTCACCACAGTTAGACTGTAAGCCCTCTGCTTGTAAATCTCTGTGAGCAGCAGACCTTTTCAGCTGCAGAGCCTGAGAGGCGTTGAGTCCATTACTATAGCCCCTACACGTGCAGAGCCACAATCTTCCACTGTTTGGTTCCTTGGTTCTCTCACTTGAGAAGGTATAGCCCTCCACCTAGCTGTCTTTCCTGGAGATCTCAAGGGAATTGGACCTTTAGATGGCCCTTCCCCAGCATGTGTACTTTTGTTTAGGTGTTACTCCACGGAGCAAAACGGGCCAAAGGTACATAAGGAATTTGTACTGCGGATCCTGTCTTCCCCAGTCTCTATGGCTTTTTAAACAATATCTTTTATTTGAACTGGAGAGATGACTCAGTAGTTAAGAGCACTTAACTGCTCTTCCAGACGACCTGAGTTCAGTTCCCAACATCCACATGGCAGCTGACAACTGTCTGCAACTCTATTTCCAGGGGATCCAACCCCCTCTCTGGCCTCCATGGGCATTGCATATGCACGTGGTGCACTTAACATACATGCAGGCAGAACACTCATACACATAAATTAAAAACAAATAAATCTTTAAAAGGATGTATTTTATTTACTCTTTGACTATTTCATGCATGTATACAATACAGTGTATCTTGATCATATCCACCTTCAACTCCCCTCCTTTTGAATATCGGTATCTAAAGCACCCTCCCATGTATTACATATCATGGTGGACACTGACCCTGCCTTCTAGGATCTAATATCTGGGGACATAAGACTTGAAAATACATAATCCTGGAAGTGACAGCAAGAAGATAGTAAGTCAGACTCTCTTAAACTGGACATCAACATGGTCACATGGAGGAGGCTACATTCTATAGAGTGACTTTCCTTTTTCATAGTCATGTTTAATGAGTTCCCGGATCTGCCTAGTGATTCTGAAGTAGAAGTTTGAAAGTTGATTTGCTTATATTTTGAGGGTTGTTTGAATGTGAATATATACTTGGGGTTCTATTTAGGGTTGTAATTCTTTGCTTTCCTCTTAGTAATTTTTTCTGATTAAAAACATTTCAGGGGAGCTGGAGAGACAACTCAGCAGTTAAGAGCACAAACTGTTCTTGCAGAGGCTGCAGGTTTGAGTCCCACCACCCACTCGGTAGCTAATGGCTCCATAGCTCCAGTTCCAAGGGCTCTGCCACCCTCTTCTGACTTCTGCAGTCATTGCAGGACACAGGTGTACTTACATGCATGCAGGCAGTGCACTCATACACATAAAATAAAAATATTTCAGTAGCTGGCCCCTTTAAAAATCATTAAGAAGCTTTGTAATATGTGATTTGTCTCTTTTAAAAAATCACTTATTTTTATTTTATGTGTATGTATATTTTACCTGCATGTATGTAAATGCACTTGTACCTGCAATGCCCACGGAGGCCAGGAGAGGGTGTTCGATCCCTCTTCTTCCATAACTGGAATTATGGATTGTTGTTAACTGCCATGTGGATGCTGGGAGCTGAACCCGGGTCCTCTGCAAGAGCAGCCGATGTTCTTAACCACCAAGCCATCTCTCTAGCCCATGATTTGTCTTGTAAACATCTTATTTCATTTGTCATTTTGAAGAAAACAGAAAATGCTTTATATACAAAAGACTTCATTGGACAATGAAGTGGCTCAGAAGTGATTTCCCCCATTTTCCTGCCTGATCATTTCAAGATTGATTGTGCACCATAGTTTTCTGTTTAATGATATAATGAATCCATGCAGGGTAATTTCAAATGCCAACTTAATTGTTTATTTTTTTCTCTTCTTGAAGCATTGCTATGGCAACAAAAGAAAATATGACTTCACAGAGAGGCATGCTCAAATCAATTCACAGCAAAATGAACACTTTGGCCAGTATCCTTTTTGAAATCTGTTGATGGGGTGAGGAATCCTGTTCCTTTCTTTTCTGTTTTATTGGAGGTAGGGGCAGCCAGCTTCCGTAGCAGTAGAGCCCCTTAGCAGTTACATACTATGAATACTTCCTGCTTTGTGGAAGTTCATGCCATTTAACACCATCTCTAGAGGACAGCACACCAGAGATTTAATACTAAGAGATTTAGACTTTTAAAATTATTCAAATATTTTTGCTCTGAAATATTTGAATCCATGTTAGTACTCTGCCACATAGTACTGGTGGTAGATTGCGGTGGCTACACAAGCTCCAGTTCAGAGGACCGTCTCTACTTGTTTGTTGTAACCTTTGCTTTCAAATTTTTTAGTTTCCCAATTAAAGTAGGATTACTTCAAAGATTTTCTTCCCAAATGACTTTGTGAAGAAGGACCTGTGATTTTTCAAAAGCTGAATAATGTCTGGTCAAAAATAATTGAAGGGCACTTTTATTCTGATACCTATTTGCCTAAGGAAAAGAATATACCTATCATTAGTTTGTATTTTCCAATCTTTTGTGAATTTTGCAAATTAGTATTAGTATTAGTCTAATATAAACCACACATCCCAAATCACTTATAGTTCATATAGTGCTGTAAAGTTTGCAGAGTCCTGTCCTATGCATTATTTAATTTTTGTTTTCATTTCCACAAAAGGGAGAGTGTAGAAACTATTACCAGAGTCAGGACTCCATAGGAGAGACAGTAACAGAAATCTAATGCACACTGACCTGAAAGAAACTTTTTTAAAAAACTTTGTTTTTGTCTTTATATTTATGTGTGTGCCTGCTTATCTACCTGCATGTACTCCATGTGTATGCAGCTGTCTTCAGAGGCCAGAAAAGGACGGATCCCCTGGACCTGGAGTTACAGAACATTGAGGTACCCAGTAGGGTGCTGGGAACTGAACCCAGGTCTTCTGTAAGAGCAGCAAGTGCTCTTAACCACTGAGCCATCTTTCTAGCCCCTACTTTCTTCACTGTAAAACCCAGGGGTAGGTAGAATTTGGTCAAAGGTGTGGCTAGATTCACTGGCTTAGACTAAGGGCCTGAGTTCAACAGCATCACCAGAAATCTGACATTTCTTTCTGTCCCCTCCCTCTCCCTTGGCAGATCTCATTTTTCTTCTGTGTCAGTCTGGCTCTCAGGTCAGATCTCTTGTGATGAGGACAGATGGCGAGAACACTAGTTTGAAAGGCATAGGAGGACACCCTTGCTAATAACTGTCACCAAAGCCCCCAGCCTGAACCCCTACCCCTTCCTAGCCTAGCCACTGGCCACTGAGTAGGGACTTGTGACAGCAGAGGGGGAGTTTGGCCCTGCTTCTGAACCAGATTATTAGAGAAGGGGAGAGAAGTGGTTCCTTTGGGAAACTAAACAAAAGTGCACCTATTATAGGCACAGTTTCCTAAAGCCAAAATATTATTTTAGTTTAGTATTTATTTTTAAATTTATGTGTGTGTATGCCTGTGTGAGTGAATAGCACATGTGAGTGGGGAGATGCCCACAGAGGCCAGAAGATGGTGTAGCTGGAGTTATAGTCTGTTTTAAGCTGCCTGCATGGGTGCTGGGAACCGAACTTGAGTCCTCTGCAAGAACAGCAGGCACTCTTAACCATTGAACCATCTCTCCAAACCCCCTGATGCCAAAATTTTATATCCTCAGTGCATTTGTTTATCCCTAACCTGAGCAAGAAAAGATGGAGGATTTTCTCTATGGAAGGTTTTTTACTTTGTAAGAATTTTTGTTACTTCAATACGTATGTTTTATCCTGGTTTTTAAAATTGTTTCTGCCAGTTGTCCCTTTGTTTTTTGTTTTTCTTTTTCCATTCAAAAATATACTGATGTTAATAGTGTGTAAAGTATTCTAGACGTTGAAGAAACTTCAAGATTAGAAGTCATGATCATACAGTATGTAGACGCTGAGTCTCCTGGTAAGAGTCCCAGAAAAGGCAGCAGTGGTTCTCAGAGAGTGGCACTCTTCCTCTTCGTAGCAGTTTGATCATTGGTTTTTCTGAACTTGATGTAATGCCTCTATTCACAAAGAAGGTCTCCTGCAGGTGCATCAGAAACTACTGCCAAAAATAGGGAAGTGTGGCCACTTTGGTCTACATGTACGAAGAAGAATGTGTTGGTGATGTAAAATACTAGGTAAAATATAGTTAATGACCATTGTAAAAATGTCTAAAATTGAAATTTTCCTAATTTATTATGTTCCCCAAATAGAGCAGCTAGAGCATTTTCACCAATTTCCTTATCTATTTTGTCTACCACTGCAAAGTGAATGTAAAACTTTAAATAATTCACCAGGGCCCAACTGCCTGAATCCAAGAGGAACTTATCTGTGGAGAAAATTAGATTTTCTTTGAAATTCTCAGGCAAGGAACTGTAGAGATAGCTTGGTGGTTAAGAGCACCAACTTCTCTTACAGAGGGCCCAGGTTTAGTTCCCAGCACCCACATGACTCCAGTTCCAGGGGATCTGACCCTTCTGACCTCCACTGGCATTGCATGTCATGGGTGCATTTATATACATGCAGGCAATAAATATCCTCATACACATTTAAAAAAAAACTCTCAGGCAGAAGTGCCCAGCCAGCCTCCTGAGAGGAGGGACAAAGGAAGAAAAGGGACAGGAGGAGGTGGGTGGGAACTGGGAAGCTCCCTCCCTGCAGAGCCCCTCTTCTTGACCACATGGCTCCCACTCACACTTGAAGCCAGAATCCCTCAGGAGCTCCAGGAACTGTCAGTGTTTTCACGCTGTTAGTTCCTTTCTACTTGTATACTCTACACCTGTCACACAGTTTGAACGTGGTTTTACTCTTCTTTCCCCACTGTTTCTCATCAGTTATTGTTTCTGGACCCCACTGGTGACTGTTTGTGGGTCCTGTGACTTTTCACTAAAATGGCTTCTTTCAGATACGGCCTTAACAAAGGTTTCCCACAGACCGCTTTCCTGCTGTGAACAGTCTGATCCAGAGGATCAACCTTAGGAAGCGTCGAGACTCACTCATCCTTGGCGGCGTCATTGGCATCTGTACCATCCTGTTGCTGCTCTACGCTTTCCACTGATCGGACGTCTCCAGGGACTCGGCAACCACCACCTTCATGTCCCAATCTGGAATAAGGAAAGTGGGAAGGAGAAGCTGACTGCCCTGATCTTGAGCCTACCAACCAGATGAATTCAAACTGAATTGGCTCTGACCTTGTTGGATTGAGCTGGAGCCACAGTTTTTCTGTGCTATCTTTTCTAACATACATTATTCTGTTTTTAATTTAAAAAAAGGAAACAAACAACAGCAAAAAGGCTTTCAGTTGCTTTTGTCTCCATAGGAGGTAAGTGAGCAGTCAGGCAGAGCCACAGCTTCGCCATGTTGAGGCTGGCGAGCAGCAGGCCTCTCAGACGGACTCCTCACCACAGTGCCAGGCACTCTACATCCAAAGACTGCTTTGCTTTCAGCCACAGGGTTGAGTGTGAATAAAAACAGTTCTTGTCCTTTTATTTAACACATGGTGAGGAATCAGATGTCCCTTCCTGGTGATCTGTGCTGTAGATTTCTATTCTGTGTCCCTAATTCTTGGCGATCAAGAAAAATTCCATTTTTCACTGATTCTTTAAGATGCTAATAGACTAACTTCATCATGTTTGAGGTTGTCTGAATTGTAGAACACTGCAAAAAGGAGTTTGTCTTTTTCTCTTTTAATTGTGAGTGCACTGAGGTTGACTCTACTGCTAGAAATGCATTGGGAACAGCAAGCCTTGTGTCAAGGAACTAGTCATTGTTTTGATTTTGTTGTTTCTTCCATTGGATTGATATTTGTCCTACAGATGAACTCTCACCGTGACAAAAGAAGTAGCCAGCTAGTGTCTGTCAGTGCCCCTAACTGTCCACCACTGTGTGAAGATGAACAATGGTAACTGAGGGAGGGGACGGTGATTTTCAGTGTGATCTGTTCACCAAGCTACCTGTGAAAGACGTTCAGGACTCACTCTCCAGGTAGCTCCATTTGTAGGTACTCCAAAACTTAGAGCAAAAGTTTAGCAACCATTGCCTGGTGCACCAGGAATTCTGTGTTCTGTGCAAATCTATTCATTCCAAATCTGTTATGGTTTTCTGAACCTCCAGATGATGGTTTCACTGGTGAAGGTGCCTGTGACTGAGTCTGTGTCTGCCTGCACCTGTCTTCTGTTGCTGTGCCTGGACAGTGACAGAACTGCAAACACCCACCAAAATTATTTTCATGTTTAGCCGTTTCTCTCTCTGTAAATTGTCTTACATGGGCGTGGTGGTGCACACCTTTAATCCCAGCACTCGAGAGGCAGAGGCAGGTGGATCTCTGTGAGTTCAAGATCAGCCTGATCTACATAGCGAGTTCCAGGCCAGCTGGGGCTACAGGGAAACCCTGTCTCAGTAAGACCAAAAAAAAAAAATTGTCTTACTGAACTGCCATATACTTTAAAGGCATCCAACATCTGTGCTCACCAAGAGAGAAAGCTGCTGTTCCCCATTGGCATGTGCTCTGACAGTGCCACAGGGAACGAAAGGATTTTAGCATGTAGTTCTTCACTCTGTCCTGCTGTGGAGATGGTCCTGTTAGCAGACTTGATACACTGCCTCGGGGGTAGATTGACACCCAGTCTGGGACAAAGATTGAGAGGTTTGTCATTCTGCTGTTAGAGTTTTACTGCATTCTGAGTATGAAAGGCATTTGATATATTTTTCTTAATTATGGGGTTTATTTTTCTAAATATGGGTTGCTTGATCAGTTTGTTGACTGGAGATGCCCTTAAAAGGAAGTTTTTCCCACTGTGAACCTTAAAGAATCAGGGAAGTTCGTTCATTTATCAGTTCTCTTTTGGAGAACAAAACTCTCCTCTGATGCTTTATTATCTTTGATTTTTCAAAGGGCCTTGATTGGTGGTTGTGTCTCAGCTAGACTTTATGGGACTTTGGTTGTTATATAGCGGGCATATATAAAATCTGAAGTATCATAAATAAAGTTATTTAAATATACTACCAGTCTTCTGCTGGTCTGATTACTTGGCTCATTCATTGAGGCTGATGAGAGTAGAGGGAGCTCTGTACAGACAAGCACGGTGGTAGTGGCAGTAACTGGCGAGCCCTTCCTGGATTGTTGTGCTTATGTGAAGTGTTAGAATTATGTTATTTTCTTTATGAAAATAAACCAGTTCTTTCTAGGAAGCTTAAAAGCTTGTAGATGTTGGTGTCAGGAGGTCTGACTAACCTCCCAGTGCTCTTGCCCACAGTGGGGTGCCCCACCAAGAGGAGCTCTTCCTCCTCTTCCAGCTCCTGCCTCCATTTGCAGAAGGGAACAGACATGCTCTTTACAGGATCCTGTGGTTGCTGATTAGAACTTCAGTTTCATGGCATTTAACTTTTTCAATCATCTGCATTTCTTCCACTTTTACAAACCCAGTTTTCAGGCTTAGGAATCATCAGTTAAAAGAGTTTCTGATTAAAAGCAGTCAGAGCCTGAGGTCAGGAGAATCTTTTTGTTTTGTGATCTCAATGAGATGTTGCTTCTTAGAAAAGATTTGTTCCCTTGGCCATCATTTTATATAATACAACTTTTAAAAATCATTTAAAAAGGGGCTGGAGAAATGGCTCAGCAGTTAAGAACACTGGTTGTTCTTGCAGAAGATCCGGGTTCGAATCCCAGCACCCACATGGCAGCTAACAGCTGTCCGTAACTCCAGTTCCAGGGGATCCGACAGCCTCTTCTGACTTCTCGGGCATTGCACAACATGGGTGCACTTACCTACACACAGGTAATACACGCATACACATAAAAAAACAAAAACTAAAATATTTAAAAAAAAAAAAAAACTGTCTAAACCCTTTCCATATTAGTAAAAGATGAAAAACCATGGAAACAAGGCAAAAAATTCCAAGTGATTGGGCCAGGCATGGTGGCACACGCCTTTAATCCCAGCACTTGGGAGGCAGAGGCAGACAGATCTCTGTGAGTTCAAGGCCAGGCTGGTCTACATAGTGAGTTCCAGTACAGCTGGGGCTACAGGGAGACCCTGTCTCAAAAAGACAAAAAAAAAAAAATCCAAGTGATATGTTTGTTTTCAGACAGCATCTCACTATTTATCCCTGAGTGACCTTGAACTTAGTTCTGCCTCAGCCTCCTGGAACTACCAGCTGGGTGTGCTGGGACAACCACCTGATGCACACCATCTGCCTAGCTCCAAGCAGTTTATTTTTTTAAGATTTTTAGAGCTGGGGTGGTAGCACACACTTTAGTCCCAGCATTTGGGAGGCAGAGGCAGGTGGATCTCTGTGAGTTCAAGGCCAGCCTGGTCTACATAGTGAGTTCCAGGCCAGCTGAGGCTACAGAGAGACCCTGTCTCAAAAAAAACAACAACAAAAAAAAGTCATCACCGAAGCCCAAGCCCAGGCATGTAAGTGCTGTAGATTATCCACCCGGCAGTCTCTGCTTTCTGTTACTTTAATGATGACTAAGGATTCTCTGCAACCTGCATCAGTCACCTTATTTGTCTAGTTTTAGAAAAGGACTTTTCTACTATTCCCTTTCCTTTCTACCAGAATTGACTTTTATTGAATATTCCTTTTTCCATTCTGCCTGGTTCAGATCAGACATGGGAGTATTTGTAAGTTGAGAATGCAGACAGTTGAGAAGGGATACCCTAAAGGTACTTTTCCTACCTAGAACCAAGTAATATGTATTGGGTGTGAATACATCTGAATAGAAAGTGTGTTTACTGATCTCTTGAGGCAGTGACTCTGGGCCCCCGTGGAGTTGAGAGGCCTGTTCTCACACCTGCACTGTTACTCTCCTGTCTGTTGCTAATGATTTCAGCCCGAAAGAATGACTTCTAGGAACTGCTCTAGCCTTTTTTATTTCTAGTACCTTGTCTTTTGTCATTAACTAGGTAAGGTTTTTTGGAAATTCACTGAATTTCATCTAACTGGTGACATTAAGTTGTTGTTGGACTAAATGGCATGACATCATTACCCTAAATTTGGGGGCAAGTGTGACAGCCAGTGGATCCTATTCAAAGACAGTGAGTGCACCCCATTCTCCTTTTCTAATAGGGGTTGTTATTGGGCCTGGTCTCCAGAAAGGTGCACAACTTCTCATCATGATCTCAGACTCTTGTTCACTCCTTTGTGTGCCCATAGACACTTATTCTACAGGGGAAGGCAAATGAGGAAGAACAAGTGAATTTTTAAGGATGTTTATCAGATAAACTGAGACAAAGCTGAGGCATGCCTTAATGGAACTTTCTCCTTTTCTTTGTATCCAACCTTAGTACCAGAATAATTTGTATCCATTCCCACCCTGTTAGCTCTTAAAGATGGGGGGAGAATCAGTTCTGATCACACTTTACTATGATGGAAGATGTTTCCTTATGAAAAATGCCAATACTGATTTTTTAAATCTGTTCTTTTCCAAATGCACTTTCTAAATTTTTGTTTTTAAAATAGCTTCTTGGAACAAATATTATTGTATTTGTACTTAATTTTTGTTCTCATCTAAATGTGCATTTTCTGACTATATAGAGGAAGCTTTGTTACATAATTTAATAATAAATATCTAAACAGTTGTACCTTTGGTTACTACTTGAAAGCTAACCTTGATCCACTCTGGGAAATGGGATCATGAAATCATTGTGCTGCTAAAGATTCCTCACAACACTCCAAAACCCAGTATGAAGTAACAGGCATTGAAAATGGTCACCTAATGTTCAGAATCCATCAGTTGGATGATGTTCTAAAATATTTTATTTATTTATTTATTTATTTATTTATTTATTTTTATATATAAGTGTTTTGCCTGCATGTGTGTAAATACACCTATGTCATGCAGTGCCCATGGAGGTCAGAAGAGGATGTTGGATTTCCTGGAACTGGAGATACAGATGGTTGTTAGCCACCATGTGGGTGCTGGGAACCAAATACAAATCCTCTGCAAGAACAGCTAGTGCTCTTAACATATGAACCATCTCTCTAACCCCAGTTGGATGATGTTTTAGCTCAAGAAGTGAAGACTGTCTTTATCATCATGAAATATCATGGATTATGATGAGGGTCTAAAAATTATATATTTTAGTCAGAAAAACTGGTTCTCACCCTCTTTAAAAAATGACTTTTTATCCTACAAATTAGAACTTGATTCTCCAGAAAATGGAGAAAACCTCATTTTCCATTACTGGACCTGATAGTCCTATTCATGTTTTCTGTGTCTCCTTTTAAAATAACACTATAGGAAGCCAGGCGTGGTGGCGCACACCTTTAATCCCAGCACTCAGGAGGCTGAGGCAGGTGGATCTCTGTGAGTTCAAGTCCAGCCTGTTCTACAGAGCAAGTTACAGGCCAGCTGGGGCTCCAGGGAGATCCTGTCTCAAAAAGGTTTAAAAAAATAACACTATAAGACTGGGGTGTAGCTCAATAATAGAGCATTTTTAAAGCACACACAATGACTTGGGTTTGATTCCCAGCACCCAAAGTAACGGTACAATTTCTGTAATCCATGTACCTTAAGATTCAAAACTTTTAAAGTATACTGATGGGGTTTTGGTATGTTGTAGAACTCCAAAACATTTCCTCACCCAGAGAAAAGCCTTATACCAATAGCAACAGCCCCACGCCCCACTCTCTGTCCTTTTTTTTTTTTTTTTTTGGTCTTTTTGAGTCAGGGTCTCCCTGTAGCCCCAGCTGGCCTAGAACTCACTGTGTAGACAAGGCTGGCCTCGAACTCACAGAGATCCATCTGCCTCTGCCTCCTGAGTGCTGGGACTAAAGGCGTGCGCCACCACACCCAGCACTCTCTGTCCTTTTTATCTGACCAGGCTGTTCTCCCTTTCTGAGCACCCCAGCCATTCCTCCTGAGCAACATAACTTATAAGTGCCACCTGCATATTCCTTGGGGATCCTGACCTAACTACCCACCGTGTGTCCACTGTGTGTGTGTGCATACACTCATGTGGATGTCCATAATAACCAGCTCCTTAGTGTTTTATAGATACAAAACAAAGCTGGAGGGATTAAGATATTACTCAATCATCAAATCAGTGAAAATAAGAATTTGAATCTTGAGGGCTTCCAACCCACCCCCGGTGCTAGGGATGATCTTAGTGCTTTGTGCATGCTAGGCAAATGTTCTGCCACTGAGTTGTGTCCCAGCCTTTGGTGCCAAAACTTCTTTCTTTTTTGGTCTTTTTCAGACAAGGTCTCCCTGTAGCCCCGGTTGACCTGAAACTCAATATATAGACCAGGCTGGACTCCAACTCAGAGATCTGCCTGCCTCTGCCTCCGGAGTGCTGGGATTAAAGGCGTCAGCCACCACTCACAGCTGCCAAATCTTAATGCTAATTTCACAAAATCTATTTTAACTCTTGCTGCCTGATTAGGAAATAAGGTATAAAGTCACTGATTTTGCTTAATTTAAATTATAAAGGCGATTATTTAGAATCCACTTAGTATCTTATGGCCTGATTATTTTCAAGGAATGCTATTAACTAAGTGATTCAGAGGACTCATTTGTAAGTTACATTCCTTTATAAAGACTAATGAATTAGTGCAGTAAAGTCAGAGAAAATGTTTTTAGGTGGCTTTGATTTAGACCAACTTCCATCCTAGTCTCATACCCTCTTGTTTAGAACCTTGGTAGTTCTTTCTGGCCAGTGCCAAGGCCATCCAGGCAAAGGTGCTGGTGCCTTTCCGAAGAGGAGGTCTTAGACAGCTGCTGTTGCCACTTGCTCGCCCTTTCCTCACAGAAGGCTGCCCGGTGCACCCTATTCTCACATCAAAGGATTTCTAGAAGTAGTAAGTCTATGGCTGGAGACAGTGAAGATGCTTACCATCAGGGCAATTTCTTAAAGTGAAAGCCAGCAGAAAAGCATCTTCTTCCTTGACAGGTTTGTGGGCTGAGTTGGTGCCCACAGGAGGATTCTTTGACTTCATGATTTCTGCTCTCCCTATGTTGTGTTACAGTTCTACAGCTCAGCAGAGCCACTCAGGTTGCAAAGCTTTCTAACCCTCAGAAGACTAGTCTAACCCTGCCCATTCAGGCATTCTGTTGTCTTCAGTAACTGTGTTCAGTGGAATTGTTGAGCAGAGCTGAGCCCAGGGCCTTCAGTGCATTGGGGCTGAGCTGGCCAACTCAACTGCTATACTCTGCAGAGGCTCCTGTTCTGAGGTTGTTCCAGCCTTCATGGAAGTCCCTGAGACCGTACTTCAGAAGAAGCTGATCAGAGAAGAGACTCAGTGCCTGCGAGATTCTGGATAATTCTTTTTTTTTTTTAATTTTATTTATTATTTTTATTTTATGTGTATGCGTGTATTGCCTGCATGTAGGTAAGTGCACCTGTGTTGTGCAATGCCCGCGGAGGTCAGAAGAGGCTGTCGGATCCCCTGG
>NW_008333884.1:1685483-1704777 GCF_000622305.1 Nannospalax galili
GCCCGCAGAGGACAGAAGAGGCTGTTGGATCCCCTGGAACTGGAGTTACAGACAGTTGTTAGCTGCCATGTGGGTGCTGGGATTTGAACCCGGGTCTTCTGCAAGAACAACCAGTGTTCTTAACCGCTGAGCCATCTCTCCAGCCCTGGTCAGTAGCTATTTTACACCCAGTGCTTTAAACGGTCGTTTCCCCAAAAGTAGAGATTTGCCTCAACATGAAGGTGGCGTTTTCACCCTGGAATAGGTCCTCAATCCTTTCCATTTCCTTTCCCCCCACTGTGTCGCACAAGCTGGACCCGGTCACCATTGCCTGATTGGCATCTGCTGTCAGCAGGTATCCTGCCTCTCTGACTGCCTTGATGTCACCCTGCATTTAGCAGCCTAGGTTATCCTAAAGATCCACAGCATCCACATCTCCCTAATGTCTGGGACAATGTGTGAAGAGCCCCAAAAATATGCTAGCACTTTGCTTATACACACACACAAACACACACACGCACACACACACACACACACACACACACACACACACACACATGTGCTAGCACTTTGCTTATATACACAGACACAGACACACATACACAGGTCTATCTTAGTAAGGTAGCTTTTGCCTCCAAAAAAGGAAACAAATTCTCCATGAGATTAAACATTTGCTCAAATACAAAGTCTTCCTGAAACAGCAGTAACTGCCCTTGGCTGGACCAGGTTTCTTGTCTGTGAACTCTCAGCAGAGCTCTCTTGTGCACTGGCAAGGACTGGACTTAGAGTCAGAGTCCCTGCACTCTGGTGCCAGGTCTGCTACTTTAGGCCAGGGCCAAATCCTTAAGCCATGGTGTTCTTTCTATTTTCTTGAACCTACTTCCCTTTGCTTCTTGTGTTGTGGGTAGCTCCCCAGTCTTCCAGACCTGACTATTTGGGGCAAACACCAAGTCTGCACTGACCCTTGAGCTGCTCACTGAACCGTGTGGTCCTCTGTAGCCATCACTCCTCTTTCTGTGTGACACTTGGGCATAGGGATCTTTGCCAAGGAGCCCCTGGACCTGGGTTCTCTGGTGTCCCCCCTCCCCCAAACCATTGTCCTGAGTGCTGTCATCCCCAGGGGCACATGAGGGTAAGGGATACCAGCATGAAGCAAGCCCAGCTGGAGGCCTTTCTCTGCACTTCCCATATGGGAGGCCCTACAACTCCCTCACCTTTTTCCCCCTCTCCCTGCCCTCCCAGGGGAGCCACCATTCTCTTAGAAGCAATACTGCCATCTCCCTGTAGGCACAGGACAAGGATGCAGCTTCCTCAGGAATTCAGCACTATTAAGGCATCCTCAGGTCCTGACACATAATAGTGGTTGTGAATGAATGAAGGATTTTTTTTAAGTCACAAAATTTCAACACATTAGTTTGTGCTCATGAGCTCAGGGCCTGGAACCCTAAAGAGATGAGTCTGCCCCACATCCTGCTGTCTCCCTGATCTCAGAGGGGCTGCTCCACACAATGTACCCTCCCAAAACTGAGGATCAGTGAATCAGAGTCCTTCCAGAGGTTTCATTGGGCCACTTCTGCAATAAGACATTTGGCAGTCTATAGAGACGTCATTTGGTTGTCAAAGTGGGGAGAGGTGTGGTAGAGGCCAGAGATGCTGCTGAGTGTCCCACGGTGCACAGGACAGTAACCCAGCCAAGATGTCAGCAGTGCCCACCATGAGAAACCCTGACTGAGCTAAACTCCTATGGAAACTGACAGTCTCTCCGGGGATGAAACTACTCGAGTGGGTTCCAGTTCTACCCTACACCCTTGCTCTCCCAGACAGCTGGTGTGGTCTCTTCTGCCCCATCCTGCTTTCCCCTGCCTTGTCCCACCACTGCTTCACCCCCATGACACATTTCACCATCACCCCTCTTTCTGGAGTGCCCTTTCCAAGCCTGCTTGTGAAATGCATCATAGGGAATGAGTACCTGATGGGTACAGGGTTTTATTTGGGGGTAATATGAATGTAAATCCTACAGAATTGTACATTCACTTCGGAGTGACTCATTTTATGCTACATGAACTTGACAGCCCTTCATTTATCAGCAGTCAGGTGACGTGCACTATGGCACACTGACTATCCATGGCCATCTCATACTTGTATCACCAAAGACTTTGGAAGCAAAGAGAACTGTCAATCAGCACTGTCCATGAGAGGGTGACCCCATGGAGATGCCTTTGTTGATGCCCTTAATCCACACTGGGAGCCCACCTGGTCCATTTCAGACAGACCAAACTTGGGTCTGTGCAAGAAACTGAGCCATTTCATAACATCTTTCAAAGTCATAAACAAATATAATCTTTGACCACGTTTCCACTCTTAAGAATTTATCTTATGGGGCGCTGAAGAGGTGGCTCAGTGGTTAAGAGCCCTGGCTGCCCTTGCAGAGGACCCAGATTCAGTTCCCAGCAGCCATGGCAGCTAACAGCTGGCCATAACTCCAGTTCCAGGGGATCAGATGTCCTTTTCTTTCCTCTGAGGGCATTGCACACATATGGTGTACTTACATACATTGCAGGCAAAATACTCATACAAATATAAATAAATATCTTGGGGTGTTATTTTCATTTTTTGAGACAGGGTCTCCCTGTATCCCCAACTGGCCTGGAACTCACTATGTAGATCAGGCTGGCCTCGATCTCATAGAAATCCACCTACCTATGCCCTCCTGAGTGCTTGCATTAAAGGCATATACCACTACTCCCAACTTAAAAATGTTTTAAAATGTATCTTGTAGATCTAAAAAGACATATTCATAGCAGCATTTGTTGTAAAAGACTGTAAATAGCCTACATGTTCATTAGTTAGGAGAATTGCTAAATAATGCATCTGTTAAAAAGAAAAGTGCTAGGGCCAGGCGTGGTGGTACACGCCTGTAGTCCTAGCACTTGGGAGGCAGAGGCAGGTGGATCTCTGTGAGTTTGAGGCCTGCCTGGTCTACATAGGGAGTTCCAGGTCAGCTGGGGCTACAGGGAGACCCTGTCTCAAAAAGACACCCCCCCCAAAAAAGAAAAAAGTGCTATGCACTGATAAGGAGTGATCCTTAAGTTATGTTGTTAAATTGGGAATTAATACATGTTACATATGCACATGCTTTAGAAAACAGCTGTATTGGTGTATAATTGACTGGGAATAAACATAAATCAGTATAGTTTGTTATTACTATTGTGTGTGATATGTGTGTATGGGTACAAGTGCACCTACCACAGCGCACGTGGATCAGAGGACAACAACTTTCAGGAGTTGATTCTTTCTCTCCACTGTGGATTCTGGGGATTGAACTCAAGTTGTCAGCTTGAGCAACAAGCACTTTTGCCCACTAAGCCATCTTTTTTAAAAAATACTTTATTTTTTGTGTATATGTGTGCTGGATAGCTTTAGCTGTCAGCTTGACACATCTGAGTTGGGGGAGCCTAAATTAGGGAATTGCCTCCATTAGACTGGCCTGTGGCCATGTCTGTGGGGCATTTTCTTGATTGTTGAGTGATGTGGGAGGGCCCAGCCCAGTGTGGGTGGTGCCACCCCTGGGCAGGTTCTGTATTGTATAAGAAAGTGGGTTGAGCAGGGACCAGCGGAGCAAACCAGTAAGCAGTGTTCCTCCATGGCCTGTGCTCCAGCTCCTGCCTCCAGGTTCCTGCCATGAGTTCTATCTTGGGCTCCCTCATGAACTGTGACCTGGGAGATGTAAGCTGAATAAACCATTTCTTCCCCAAGTTGCTGTTGATCAGAGTATTTTGTCATAGTAATTGAAGGCAAACTAGAACAGTGTTTTGCCTGAATGTAAGTGTACCACAGGTGTGCAATGCCTACAGAAGCCAGAACAGGGTGTCGGATCCCTTGGAACCGGAGTTATGGATGGTTGTTAGCCACCATGTGGGTTCTAGGAAGTGAACCTGGGTCCTGCAAAAGCATTAAGGGCTCTTAGACACTGAGCCATCCCCAGCCCTCTCTCCTGCCTTCAACTGAGCCATCTTGATGGCCCAGTACAATGGTTAAACAATTTAGTATTTAAATTTTGACGTATCTATACAATTGTGACACCATCACTTATAATCAAGATAGTCACTATATCTGGTACCCCTAAAAGTTTCCTTGTGCCCCTTGAAAATGCTGAGCTGTTGTCCAGTGTGTACCATTTCACACAGGGGAGCCCCACCTCACCTGTCTGTTTGGCTTGAGCCACTGGGAAGGACAGAGTGCTTTTTATTCACATTTCCCTAATGACTCGGCAGCTTTTCATGAGTTTCTTTGTCATATATATATATATTTTTTGTTGTTGTTTTTTGTTTTTTTGGTAAAATGACTGATTAAATATTTGCCCATTTTCATAGACTGTTCACTGTGTAGAATATTGAGGAAGATATTCAAGAAAATGGTTTGCAGAATTTCCCAGAGGAAAAGGAGCAACCGGAGGTCACAGGTAGGGAGGACTTGTTCCTACACTCTGCGTAGATTGCATTTTTAATCATTTCAATTATATTTTTATAAAAAGAAATAGACTGCTTTGACAGCATCAGTATTGAAGGTATGTTTCTTAATGGATGGATGGAAGCTGCCTGTTTAGCCAAGAGCACTTCAGAAACTCCTCACTGGTAGGAAATTGGAGCACTGAGCCATTAATGGAACCATGAGCATCTTGCTTTGGATCCTATTCAATCATTTATGGTACTGCACAGTTGGCAGTGGTAGTGTCTGGGCCTGGGTTCCTCTAGGAAGCAGGCCCTGGTGTTTATATTGAAGAGAATGCTATCCTAGCTTTGTGATGTCCCTCCCAGGTCCTGCTGAAGATGATCTGTACAAAGATTAAAAGAAGAAGAAAAATTTTAAAAATAGAAAAAAGAAAACTGTCACTGCCTGCTTTTTGCTTCCCGCCTGGGACATGATACAGGTTTGTAGATTCAGATAGACTTCATCCAACTTCATCCAAGTTTATGTTCTTTTAAGAAACTAGCCTAGCCGGGGCGGGGGGGGGCAGCTAGAGAGATGGCTCAGCGGTTAAGAGCACTGACTGCTCTTGCAGAGGACGCGGGCTCGATTCCTAGCACCCACATGGCAGCTACGAACTGTCCTTAACTCCAGTTCCAGGGGAATTCGACACTCTTCTGACCTCCGCGGCATTGCACGACATGGGTGCACTCACTTACATGCAGGCAATACACTCATACACATAAAGTAAAAATAATACATAAAATATTTTTAAAAAGAAAGTAGTCAGGTGTGATGGTGCATGCCTTTAATCCCAGCACTCTGGAAGCAGAGGCAGATGGAGCTCTGTGAAATCAAGGTGACCCTGGTCTACATAGTGAGTTCCAGGCCAGCTGGGGCTACAGGGAGACCCTGTCTCAAAAAGGAAGGAAGGGAAGGAGAAAGGGAGGGAGGGAGGGAGGATTGACAAGAAATGTTTTCTCATCTAAGACCTCCTGTGACTCTATTCTGGCCCTGCTCTTTGATCTAATTCATTGGTTCATAAAAAATTTCGACATAAAATTCATCTCTTGGATTGAGTAACAGGATGACCTGGAACCCTCTATGTAGCCAAGGATGACCCTGAAGTTCTAATCCTCTGCCTAATCCTCCTAAATGCTAGGATTAGAGGTGTGCATCACCTAGCCCAGTTTTTACTCAGGATTGAACCCACATGCCAGGCAAGCCCTCTACCAACTGAGCTACAACACCAGCCGCCAGACTGAATTCTTGAAAATTGATTTTTAACACTGAGGAAGTACTTATCTTTAAGAAGCCCTTCATCATTGGGCCTGGAGAGATGGCTCAGCGGTTAAGAGCACTGACTGCTCTTGCAGAGGACCCAGGTTCGATTCCCAGCACCCACATGGCGCCTGCAAACCATCCTTAACTCCATTTCCAGGGGAATCCGAAGCCCTCTTCTGACCTCCACGGCATTGCAAGACATGGGTGCACTCACATACATGCAGGCAATACACTCATACACATAAAATAAAAATAATAAATAAAATATTAAAAAAGAAGCCCTTCATCAAGGTGGTACCATATTTTTGTAACTCGAATGTCACTGATTATAACTTGAAATTTAATTTTAGCCTAAAACTCCCTGTAATCTGTTGAAAATTGAAAACTTTTACAAGCCAATCCATTGTTCAGCATCTGACTGGTTTAAACTACATTTTTCTGACAAGGCTGAAAATTATTTATTTATTGTAAAATATGTGAAACAAATTGAAAAATACAAAGAAAATAAAAACTACCTATTCCCCAACATTCTGTAATCACTTGGCATCTTTGTTTTTTAAAGGTCTAAATGCATGCACTTTTTTTCCCACAAAATTGGATCATGTGTCATAAATACTGTCGCTGTCCTCTCCCTCCCCTTCATTCCCCCCCTCTCCCTTTCACTCTCTTTCTCTGTCTCTCTTTCCCTCTCTCTTTTCAGTGCTCAGGGGCAAACTTAGGGCCTCAGGCCCACAGGCTAGGCGAGCATTCTGGCACTGAGCCACATCCCCACCCCATATGGCTTTGTGGCCATGGCTTTCCATGCCATTAACTCTTCATCCACATCATGTTTTGCAAAAGCTGCATTGAATGTCATTCTGCAGATATCTAAGTCCTGATTAATTTTTCAAATACAACAACACCTTACTTTTCAGCTATAGTTGCTAACTTTGAGCCCATTATAAATAAATGAGCCACGCTTGCTTTTACTGTTAAAAATCCTGAAGGCAAGGTGCCTTCTGCCTACTCCCCAGCCACCAAGTGCATAGCCTCCTGCTTTCTGAGTGTTTGTTTCAGGAAATGGACTAAGGGGAACTCTCCAGTTTGCTTAGGGGAGTGTTTAATTATTTCTTGAACTTGAAGACATAGTGGCTTCCCAAGACCAAGGAAGAGAACCCCATAATGGAATGATGAGTACTCACCCCTTTTAAAGTAGGCTAGGAAGCCAGGTGTGGTGGAACACGCCTGTAATCCCAGCACCTGGGAATTCGAAGCCAGTCTGGGCTACATAGTGAATTCAAGTTGAGCCTGGATTGTACAACAAGATTGTGTTAATTTGTTAACTAATACTTGTTAATTTGTTAATACTTGGACCAGGAATCATTTTGACAGGAGCTAGGGTAGCTTCCAAAGTCTCCAACACGTAGGAGACTGAGGCAGGAGGATAGCTGTTGCTTCAAGGCTACCCTGTCTCAAAAAAAAAATAAAGATAAATGAATGAATAAATATAAAAGAAATAATGATAAATTTGAGTTCCATGGTTCCCAATACTGCCTGTGTTGGGACTCTCCATCTCCTGTTTTGGGATCACACCAGCAGCTACAGCTGCGCCATCCTTGTTGATACTAGATTCACCCACAGAAGGAAGTCAGAACGGCATCATTGAATGTCAAGTATGGCAGAATCCACTCCACAGGCGCCACCAGTTAACTGTGGTAGAGCCCAGAGACTGGAAAATTGTTTTTAAAGCTCTCTAGATGCTTCCAGCAAGAACCAATGTTGAGAATCTATGCCTTAGGGCTTCTTAGCTTTTTTTTTTCAGGGGGGTGGCGGGTGACATTGGTTCTGAAAACCTCCTGGATGCGGGCTGCTATTTGTGTCCTGTCAAAATGGAAAGTAGAGGTTTCAAAGAGCTGAGCTTTTAATGCCCGAAGTACATTAACAGAGAGAACCTACTGTTGTCACAACATGGAAAAACCTTCTTGCTTCGGGTGGCAGTATTTGTTCCCTTGAACAACCAGGAGACTCATTTTATATGCGGCACTTGAGGCCCCAGGATGGGTAGAAAAGAGGGCTAAGTGTGCATTGCATTCTTGGTAGGCCAAGAATGGAACACAGAGCATCACACCCAGAATTGAAATGTGGCTATTTTGGGCAATTACCCCAGGTGATGGTCAACTGCTTCCCTATGAAAAAGTGATAGAATGACTCCCTTCATTGCTTCATGAGTATGTGATCAGGGTCATGTGAAATGATGGTTTAAGTATATCAACAAAGCCCAGGGCGTATCAGAAGGATGTGTGTGTTTTACTGGTGACCAGAAACCAATATTTTGGTGCCTCTTCAGCCCCTTCTCTTGCTGGTAAGGAGCACAGAACACTCAAGAAAGGATCACAGATATCTGCAACTATGAGACAGACAGCTGGAAGCCAAAACATGAGCTGAGTCTGGTGTCAACTGACAGGGAGTCCAGTAATCAGTAGTTTAGCAAGTCCGCGGGGGGCTCAGGTACCCACTCCTCCTTGAGAACTGCTGCCCCATGGCAGCACACTGTAGCAACTGGATTCAGCCATGCTGTAGTAGATGGATGCCCGTTTTGTTTGGCTCACTGTTTTGTTTTGTTTTGTTTTGTTTTGTGACAAGGTCTTACTACATAGCCTATGCTAGCCTTGAACTTGCAGCAATCCTCCTGCCTCTGCCTCATAAGTGCTAGGTTTACAGATGTGAGCTGCCATGACCAGCTTAGATGGCTGCCTTTTATCCTTAGTGTTGCAGTTTGCCTTCAATTGATATGATAAAAACACAGACCAAAACCAACATGGGGAGGAAAAGGTTTATTTGGCTTACATCTCCCAGGTCACTGTGGTTCATCAATGAGGAAGCTCAAGGTAGGAACTCAGGGCAGGAACCTGGAGACAGAAGCTGAAGCTTAGGCCATGGAGGAACACTGCCTCCTGGCTTACTCATCTGACCTGTGCCCAACCTGCTTTCTTACACAATACAAGACCACTGCCCAGATGGTGGCACCATCCATAGTGGGCTGGGCCCTCCCACATCACTCAACAGTCAAGAAAATGCCCCATAGACATGGCCACAGGCCAGTCCAATGGAGGCAATTCCCCAATTCAGGGCCCCTCTATTCAGGTATGTCCAGTTGACAAGTCAAAAGCTATCCAGCACACTTAGATTGGAATTATTATAAATTGTGCTGCTCTGAACACTCTACAGAACCATTATGTGACTATTTCAGCTTCAGGATAAACTATTTTTTAAATTTTTTATTTACTTTATTTTATGTGTACAAGAGTATTGCCTGCATGTATGTAAATGCACCTGTGTTGTGCAGTGCCCACAAAGGTCAGAAGAGAGCGTCAGATCCTTTGGAACTAGAGTTACAGATGGTTGTTAGCCACCATGTGGGTGCTGGGAACCGAACCTGGGTCCTCTGCAAGAGCAGCCAGTGCTCTTAACTGCTGAGCCATCTCTCCAGCCCCACAGGCTATACTATTAAACAGGGTATTTTAAAATATTTATTATTTTTATTTTATGTGTATGAGTGTATTGCCTGCATGTATGTAAGCATACCTGTGTCATGTAATGCCCACAGAGGTCAGAAGGTGGCATTGGATCCCCTGGAACTGGTGTTAGGACAATTGTTAGTGCCAGGTAGGTGCTGGGAACTGAACATGGGCCCTCTGCAAAAGTAGCCAGTGCTCTTAACTGCTGAGCTATCTCTCCAGCCCCTTAAATGGGATTATTATTATCATCATCGTCGTCCCAGACTATGGCTTTTTTTTAATTTCTAGAAGTTCAATTAGGTGTTTTATATTTTCTGTAGGGCACAGGTGAAGGTATACTGGGGCCGTAGAAGAGTACTAGTGTAGGGTCTCTCCCTCCTCTCGTGGGTCGTTGGCCACCAGTCCATGAGGACAAAGGGAGCAGAAGCAAGCCCTTCTGGGGAGGCAGGTTCAGTGATACAAACAGCTCCAGACTCAGTGAAACAGCTCCATTTATTCTGTGGGGGTTAGGGAAAATATAGGGTGGAGGCAGCAGCCAATGCTCCAGCTGATAGGTGCTCATAGTATGCTTTATTTACATGTGGCAGGGGATCCTATCATCCGACTATGGGGAAATGCCTAATTATCATATAGAAAAAAACCTGGGGGTAGTTTTATTGCAGGAAACTATGCCAAAGGTCATGTTTCAAATGAGGCCAAGCATCCATGCTTGGTGGCACTTTCCAGGTAAGTCAGGCAGGAAGCCCCTGCTGAGAAATGAGCTGACCTTAACAGCAGGGTTCCCCAACATACTAGAAAAATGATGGAGAATATCTTGATGCCTTCCACATGAAGAAGGAAAGAACTGACTCCCACAAGCTGTTCTCCAACCTCCACTTGTGTGCCATGGCATGCACATGCCCACCTCCAAAGTAATACATTTTTTAGGTTAAAAAAAATAGATTGGCCGGGCATGCTTTTAGTCCCAGCACTCAGGAGGCAGAGGCAGATCTCTGTGAGTTCAAAGCCAACCTGGTCTACATAGTGAGTTCCAGGCCAGCTGTGTCTGAAGGGAGATCCGATCCTGTCTCAAAAAGACCAAAAAAAAAAAAAAAAGATTGCTGGGGCTGAGGATATAACTCAGTGGGAGAGTCACCGCCTTGCAGGCTTTTGCAGGCTTAAGATCTTGGGCTAGATCCCTAGAACTGTTAAAAAAAAAAAAAAAAAAAAAAGTAATAAATAATCACTAGGCCGAGAAGATGGCAGTGGATAAAAGCACTTACCATGAAAGCCTGATGACCTGAGATTAATCACCAGAACTCACAGAAAGCCAGATTTGTGGTATGCATCTGTAATCCCTCCCTTCAGCAGGGAGATGGGGGGTGGGGGGAAAACTGGAGAAAGACCTGGAGCAAGAAAAGCGGCAGAAACAACCAGACAACCTGTGCCTCAAGCTGCAAGGAAAGCTGGCTCCTGAAAGCTGTCCTCTCACCTCCGGGTGTGCAGTGGCATGCACATTCACACACACACACAAATAAAAACATTTTAAGGTACTAAAATAAAATACTCTGTCATGAGGCTCAAATGAAAGGCATGTGAACATAAGTGGTGCACAGTAGATGCTCACTAAATGTTATTAAGTGTGACTCTTTTGTGGTGAAAAAATGTGTATTTCGAATTAGCAGCTAGATTCAGTTTAAATGATCTCAACTTTGTTGGAAATATCCAGTTCTCATAGTCAGGAGCCAGTCGAATGTGTGCCACTTTCTTCTCTCTGCCAGGCCTGAGCAGGGTATTGACTTCGGCAACTGAATGTGACCAAATCTCTTAAATAAAATCTGGGGGCCCATGAGATGGCTTAGTTGGTAAAAGTACCTGTGGCCAAGCCTGAGCATCTGATTTGATCCCCAGGACCCAGATGGTGGAAGGAGAGAACTGACTCCCTCAAGTTGTCCTCTGATCTTTACATCCATCACCCTTGTCATGGTGCACACACACACACACACAAATAAATGAAAAAATAGAAACAGCCGGGCGTGGTGGCGCACACCTTTAATCCCAGCGCTCTGGAGGCAGAAGCAGGTAGATCTCTGTGAGTTCAAGGCCAGCCTGGTCTACATAGTGAGTTCCAGGCCAGCTGGGGCTACAGGGAGACCCTGTCTCAAAAAGACAAAAAATAAAAATAAAAATAAATAAAAACAAAATTTAAGGAAAACCAGAGCTTCTGGGCAGATGATGAGATTGTTGGTGAGAAGGTGAGAATGAGTCTGCTGCCCTCTGTGAGGAGCGGCTATGAGAAGAGGCTGTGAGGAGCTCCCTGGGCTCCGCTGTCTTCCTCTCCCAGTCTGTATATGTAATGGGGGTAAGTTTTTCACTGCTGCTGTCCAATCACATGACCTGCATGTCCCCATCTTGGGAGTTTCTTAATGTCTCTGTCACTGAATCCTTCCTTCTAGCAGGAGAAAGCTCCAGAGAGACTGTCTTTCCCTGAAGGACCATGTGTCCATCAGGGAATGAGCCTCCAGGGCTGGCTTCCCCGTCATGTGCCTGGGTAGAATCTCTAGCAAGGGAGGCAGGGCAGAGGACTCTGGGGCACCACCTGCTGCGTCACAGGCTGCTTGGGGACCTCCTTGGGCAGGCAGGACTCTCTCACTGATCTGAATGAACCATTCAAAGCCACCCATTGGGCCAGAAATGAGGAATCAGGAGCATAAGGCTTCTCATTAAAGCCCGGAGCCCGGAATGGTGGCCCACACCTGGAATCCCAGGCCTCAGGAGGCTGAGGAAGGATGGAAGACCTTATCTCAAAAACAGAGCCAGGCATGGTAGTGCATACCTTTAATCCCAGCACTCAGGAGGCAGAAGCAAGCAGATCTCTGTGAGATCACGGCTAGCCTGTCTAAGTGAGTTCCAGGAAAGCTGGGGCTACAGGGAGACCCTGTCTCCAAAAAAGAACACCTCACAAATAGAAATGGGCTTGGGTGTAGCTCAGTGGAGAACATGTGCCTAGCATTCACAAAGCCCTTGGTTTAGTCACCAGCACCAAAGAGTAAAATAAACTAAAGTGATGATGGGGCTTATGCAGTTAAGTCCAGCCCAGATACAGCTCCAGCTGGGTAAGTTCCAATAGCTGTAGGTGACCAAAAGAAGCCCTGTAGCATGGGGGCTGTCAGGAGAAGGGGCCTGGGTATGGGACTGAAAGACTACAGATTTTATTTTATTTTTAAAAAGATGTATTTAATGTGTATTTGTGTGGGCCTGAGTGTATACCTGCACCACGTGTACAGATACTGGTGGTGTCCAGAAGAGGGCTTCTGATCCCCTAGAACTGGAAACTGGGAACCCAACTTGGGTCTTCTGCAAGAGCAGCAAGTGCCTTTAACCACTGAACCATCTCTCCAGCCCCCCACCTCTCATCCCCCACATGCAGATTTAAATTTGAATCTGTCAGAGGCCCACTTCAGCTGTGGTCTCTAAAGCTGCTCTGAGGTAGCTGCAGCTTTGAAAGAATGAACACCAAGAGCTGTGGACAATTTCTTTTGAATTAGCTATCGTAACTGCCATTTGGTTTGAATGAGGTATGAAGGTGTATATACTTGAGGAACTTTTGCCCTCCCTACGTCAACCACAATGTTTCACAACTGTCTGTGTTTTAAGGGCCTTACATTTGAGATAGGCAAAGGCAGACAGGGAGAGTCCTGGTCTTCACATGGCTCATAAGAACAAAGGGTCGCTCAGTTTAAAACTCCCTGGAGAACTTTGCCTCAGTTAATTAATCAGCTGGCCAGACCTGGCTGTTGAACCCAGTCTGATGAAACTCATTTCCTCCTCAGCCCAGACCAAAGGCTTTCAACAGAACAAGTCCAAACTCAAAGAGCACTTAGCTTCCTGAGACGGCTCCACAGCTTCTTGGTAATTGAAAGCCTTAAAATGTAGCCCAGATTTCTGACTTGATGCTTCTCTAAGAGGTAGCTTTTATCATTGTGCTGCAGCTTCCATTCAGCTCCACTTCTGCCCAGCCCTGAGATCACAAGCACATTCAGAATCCTCTGTGATGCTGAACCCCAGGGTATGAGGATGCCGGCCCTGCCCTCACTCAGCTCCTCTCCATCAAATTCTTGGTGCCATCTGACTCTACCATCATCTTCATAGCATCCGTCTCCTCTGTGCTCACTCTGCCAGGCCTGGCTATAGACCAGCATCCTGGGCCTCCCTCAGCTCCATCTCACCTGAAAAACCTAGAGACATTTCAGGTACAGAAATTAGTATAGGGACTGGCTAGATGGCTCAGTGGGTAAAAAGACTAGCCACACAAGCCTGCAGACCTGAGGTGGGAGGAAAGAACCAACTGACTCCACAAAGTTTACCTCTCTCCTCCACATGTGTAGCATTGCACAGGCATCCACACACACATTATGCACATACACAAAAATAAATAAATTTTAAATGAAAAAAGAATACCAGAAATGACAATCAATCATGTGGGGTATAAATATTTAAAGTTACCAAATGGAGTACAAGAAGCTTGGTGAGGTCTCAGCAAGTGGGAGGCTAAGGCAGGAGGGTCACCAGTTTGAGGCCAGCTTGGCAATGAGATCCTGTAGAAAGAAAGAAAAAAAGAGAAAAGGTGGGGGGAGGGGGAGGGAGAAAAGGGGAGGGACTGAAATACAAATTAGCAGATACTGAGTGATCATACCTGAGGACATTCACTGATGGGTTGACTCATCCATCAATCACTCAGTAAAGCGCCTACTATGTGCCCTATCCTGGGTAACAGACAGACAAGCACAGCCCTCCCCCATCTCTCATGGGACTCAGGATTGCAGCAGGGGAGAAGCAGGCACTAAACATGTCAGAGAAGTGAGCCTAGCTGGTGGGAGGAGCCGCTGTTGGCTCTAGTGCAAGGCAGCTGTGGGGCCAGGGAAGTGAGGAAAGTGTCATGTTCTTCCTTAAGCTTTTGGATTTTCCCAGTTTTCCACAATGAGGTTGTACTGATGATGCAAGAAGAATGAAATTAAGGAAGAAACAAAATACCCCCAGGCCTGGGGACAATCATCAGGAGGCTGTGCCGGCCAGGGGTACAGACAGCGTTTCCCTCTATTTCCCCTAGTCTGTCCTGTTGCGCTCATAATTAAACCCATAGCACAGAGAGCCGCTTCTGTCTCCCTGGTGTGTGTTTACCTCCTGCCTGTTTAACCGTCCCAAGAGCAGTTCCCACAGGCCACAATCAAAACATGAGTTCATCCAGTGGGGTTCCCCTGGAGGGTGGCCTGGCCCACCTGGAACTGTATGTTCCCCCTCTAGGGAATGTCTCCACCTCCCAGTTAGGCTGAGGGCCTCCCAGGGCCCCCCAGCAGATGGGTGGGTTACTTTCCTTGTTGCTTTTCTTGTTTCTGTGCAAAATACCTGACAAAAGCAACTTCAGGAAGGGTTTATTGTGGCTCTTGGTTCGTCATGGCACAGAGGGCATGGAGAGAGGGTCTGGCAGCTGGTCACATTGTGTCCACATTCAGGAAGCAGAGAGATGAATGCTCCTGTTCAGCTTGCTTTCTCCTTTTCACTTAGTCAGGGACCCCAGCCCGTGGTATAGTGATGCCCACATTCAAGGTGGGTCTCCCTCAGTTAAACTTCTGGAGAAACATCTTCAGACAGGCCCAGAGATGTCTCCAGGGCAATTCCCAATCCAGTTACACTGGTGAGGAAAATGAATCATCACAGTGGATGTGGAGGTCTGTGAGTCTGACCAAGTCCCTCCCAACCCTCACCCCTATCATAGTGCATGGGTTCTCACAGCATCCAGCGCCCCTGAACAGCTCTGTAAGTGGGAAGGGGTTCTGACTTCTGCCTCTGCAGCTGGAGTGACTGGAGGATAAGACAAGATGGCAGGGAAGGGCTGAGAGGAAACTGGAGATAAGAGCTTAAGTGTCCAGGTCTATGGAGCAAATGGGCCCAGAGCCATGGAATCCAACTCCTGAGTCTGGAGGGTGGGCTCCTTCGATGCCCCAGGTGGTGAGGCAGAGGGAGGCGCTACCCTGCAGTTTCCGCCAAGTGAGGAAAGCAGCCTCCAGGGTACTGCTCAGCCTCCTGCTGACCTTCCTGTTCCATCTTCTTCTTCTTTCTTTTGGTTTTTTTTTTTTTTTTGGTTTTTTTGAGACAGGGTCTCCCTGTAGCCCCAGCTGTCCTGGAACTCACTATGTGGACCAGGCTGGCCTTGGACTCACAGAGATCTGCCTGCCTCTGCCTCCCAAGTGTGCCACCACGCCTGGCCTCTGGTTCCATCTTCTAAGCTGCATCTTCCTGCATGTCAGTTGATGAAGCTGGTTCATCTGAAGAAGGCCGGCTGCAGAGACAGAAGGGGCCTGTGGCTTAAAAGCTCCATGAAGTTCAGCGGCAGAGAGCACTTAGCCAAGCCCTGTTACTGCAAAGTGATTCTTGCTGTATATTCAAAACAATCCCCTTTTAAAAGCTTGGAAGACGAATGCTCAGATACTCACATTGATTGCTTCAACTAATGGATCATGGGAAGCAATTTTTCCTCCCTTATACTTTCTTATTTTTTAAATTAAATTATGAATTACATAAGTAGTGCAGGAATAAAGGCTTGCTGTAAGTTTCTGATGGTATGAAGTATTTGGAATGAAAACCCACAGGATAACTTTGTCACCTCCCCAGTCCCATGCCCAACCCATGTGACTACTGCTAGCAGACTGGACGAGAAACTCATGCATGCTAAGTGAGCATGGTACCACTGAGCTACACCCCCCCAGCCCCACCTTTTTACAGAGTTGGACAGCTGTCTGAGTGTCAGGGTGAGGGTTGCACCATAGGACAAAGACCTCTGGGACACTGGCCCCCTGCTGGCTGTATTCCCAGAAATGTCCCAGGATGACCAAGGTCCCTTCTCACCCAGAAACTTCAACTATGCAAAAGGGAATCCCTGCTACAAATTCCTTGAGGAACCTAGAATTCAAACCAGATTGAACAATGTCTAGAAGAAAATTCTCCATGCAGTGAGAAAAAGCAGTAGAGAACCTTCAGAGACAAGGGCACTCACACCTTGAGCAAGAATGAAGGCTATTCAACTTCAAACCTCTTCTTCCTAGCCCGACCTTTGCCCTAAGAGGCATGCTCAGGAAAGAAGGAGGCGTCTAGCTGAGACTCTGGTAAGCTGGCACTCTCCAGAGCTATGTGGAAAACAACAGCCATCATTCCCAGGGGATCCCCAACAGGCTAGTCTAGACAGCATCAACACCAGGCTCCTAAGCCGCTGGCCTGGGCTTCCTTGTCTAGGCCCATCCAAGAGCATCTTTCCCCTTTCTTACGCTTGTGTTGCCATGGAGACCAAGTCAGCTGCTCCTTTGTGGAGCCTGGCTCTGGATGTCATTGCTGGCTCAGAAGAGCATGGAACTCAGGTGTGAGTAGCAAGAGCTGTCCTGCCCCTAGTTTTTAACCTATAGTCAGAAAAACAAGTGGAACCAGCAAAACTGAACACAGGCATGCCCAACGGTGGGAGGAAAGGCAAGTTAATAAACAGATATGGTCTATAGGGCACATTTAGCCATTTTTAAATCAATTTTTAAAATATTTTATTATTTTTATTTTATGTATATGAGTGTATTGCCTGCATGTACGTGAGTGCACCTGTGTCGTGCAATGTCATGGAGGTCAGCAGAGGGCTTCAGATTCCCCTGGAACTGGAGTTAAGGATGGTTCGTAAGCCACCCTGTGGGTGCTGGGAATTGAACCCGGGTCCTCTGCAAGAGCAGTCAGTGCTCCTAAATACTGAGCCATCTCTACAGCCCCATTTAGCCATTTTTAAAAGAATGCTAAATGGCTCTGAAGTTAAGAGCACTGGCTGCTGTCACAGAGGATCCATGTTCGAGTCCCAGCACCTGCATGGTAACTGTCAGTAACTCCAGTTCTGGGGGATCTGACACCCTATTCTGGCCTCTATAAGTATTTTACCCATGGGTGCACTTACATACGTACAGGAAAAACCTACATATGTATAAAATAAAAATAAATAAATCACACAAAAAAATTTAAATAAGTAAAAAGATGCTTACAGAGCCAGGTGTGGTGATGCATGCCTATAATCCCACCACTTGGCAGCCTGAAGCAGGAGGATGTGAGTTCAAGGCCAGACTGAGCTATACAAGGGACACCCTTGTCTCAAAATAATGAAAATAAAGGATGTTTACAAAGGATTTTAAATAAAATAGAGAAGTGCTTGGGACGGCAAATCTAAAGTAGGCTTTGAAGAAATATCTCTCAAAGAAAGAGCTCCGCTTCCTATCAACATGGAGAACATTGACTAACTCCCTTTTCTGGAGAGTCTTAAGCACAGCAGCCTTTGTAAGGCTCAGAGAAGCCCTCCACTCAGGTCAATGCACTCAGTTCAATTTAATCCAGTTTTCCTCACATACTGAGTGACAGAGCTCTTATGTAGTGGACAGGCCTGTGGCATCTTACCTTGCCTTGCAGGCCCCTCTTGAGATAGTCCCTTCGGATCCCACAGATGGCTGTTCCCCATACCTCCCAGGAGTTTCCACAAGCTCATTGAGGACAGAGCTGTTCTCCACCATCCCTCCCTGTCCCTGCCCCCAGGATGGCCTGGCACATGGCTTTCCGTAAGAGCTCATTGGATTGGTCTGAAACAGAGGTCCCGTTTATGGAATTCCAATTCAGATATTGGTGATCTGACTTTTTGTGTGTATGCGTGGTGCTGGGGCCTTGTGCATGCTAGGCAAGCTCTCTAACCAGTGGAGCCACATCCCCAGCCCTTTCTTTCAATGGTGTTTATCACAGGACAAGAGCAGTCACTCACCTCCACTACTGTCATCAATCCACCCATACTGAGGGCCGCATCACTAAACCATAACATGCTGGTGCACCTGGCCTTCCTGACAGCTTTAGGAGGAGCCCAGACCAACTGGACCTCATCCTTTGGCCTGGCTCTGACTGACACCTTTACCCTTCTACCTGAGGACTTTGGGCTGCTATAAACATCATTTCCTCGGGAGATTGTCCCTGCTTCCCTGATGAGTAGGGGGTGCCCCTGCACACGTGTTCATAGCTGCTTCCTCCCACTTCGCACCTACTGTGATTGTGGATTCATCTTTTCAATCTTTCCAGACACTGGAACATAAGTTCCCAAAGCTCAGCACAGTCTGCCACTGAGGAGGCATTCAACAATTGCTCCTTCCATGACTGAGCTACAACCTGATACTTTACTTTTTCCACGAATCGGCTAACATCTCCATGTTTCACATCTAGTTGAAGGGCTAGTTGCTACTTAGCACTCACTTTCTTCTGGTAGAAGCTTGATTCTCCCAGAGCTTCAGTATGCCCAGCTAAAAAGATCATGCTACCCCCTGGCATCTAGGGGTGGTTTGGTAACACATCATGACCAAAGAATGGAAAGCAGAAGTCACAGAACCTTGAGAGGAAGCTCTTTAAAAGGAACCTACCCAGCCTCCACACGCCCTTTTTACCCTCTCCCTTTCTGTTATAGGAAAGTGAGGCACAGGACCCACTGCACAGAAAGAAAGCACCCAAGAAACTCATGTGGAGAAATCAGGAACATTTATTCATGCTGGTGGACTTGAGTAGGGTTTTCCTCCTAAAACTCAAGCCCCACTGAGTTTAGTTCCTTCACAGTAAGGTCTCCCCACATCATTCTTTAACTGTTACAACATTGGTGGGTTTAAGTTACAGCCTATATAATTATCAGCACAGCTGCTTACCTGCTAGAGGAAATCCCTTAGGCAGCCATGTGCTCCCAGAGAAGATATTTAGGGCAGGAGTTAAGACATTCTTCAACAACAGAGTTTATTGCAGGCGCTTTAGCAAGCAAGGTAGTTGCAAACAGATAGATACTCCACTAGATAACTGTGCTATTCCTCAAGATAGGTTTTTCCATTTTAGTTTTGATTCTTTTTTTTTTTTTTTTTTTTTTTGTTTTTTTTTTTTTTTTTTCTTTTTTTTTTTTTTTTTTTTTTTTTTTTTTTTTTTTTTTTTTAAAAAAAAAAAAAAAAAAAAAAAAAAAAAGAGGACGATAAATCTTTCACTGTGATATATCAAAATAA
>NW_008333884.1:1704970-1747812 GCF_000622305.1 Nannospalax galili
TAAATCTGAAACAAGTACTGTCTTATTTCAAAGGGAAGAATCAGGCACACCTAAGCAAAACCAAAGTCCAGCAAAGTAGCTGAAGGCTGGACATCTGTGATTCACTCACAATCTTCTGGGCTCCAAAGGGTTCTCTGGCAGCTACACTTCTACTCTGCCATCCACAGCACACATATCTTGTTTTGAAGACCCAGGCCAGCTCCATTCCATACCTGCTGCTGCCCTTTGTGGTATCCCATGGTCCTGGCATCTCCACAATGCTTGGATCTCCACTGAAACTGGGGCTACACCTTCACCAATGGCTTCTTCTTACCTCTTGGGGTGCAAAGGCTCAGATTCTTTCCATGACTCCTTCAGTCCTGACGTCTTCACTGCAACTGAAGCTGCACTTTCACCTGTGGCCTTTTCTGGCCTCTTTGAATACCAAGGCTCAATTGCTCTCTGTGACCCCTTCATGCTTTAAACACCAGAACCATGGAGGAGACTTACAAATTACCAAGTATTGCTTTCACCTAGATATGGAGGTTTGGGTCCCCTCTCTACCACAGATTCTGTGTGCAGACCCTGAGGAAATGCTTTCAACCATGGTGATGCTGGTCTCTTGTTGCTTACAGCTGATTTTTCAGCCCCAGCTAACCAGCATCAATTGTCCCAGTAAAGCAAAGTTTTTACTTCAGGGATTCTGGATAATTCTTTTTTTAATTTAATTTTATTTATTATTTTTATTTTATGTGTATGTGTGTATTGCCTGCATGTAGGTAAGTGCACCTGTTTCGTGCAATGCCCGCGGAGGACAGAAGAGGCTGTCGGATCCCGTGGGACTGGAGTTAAGGACAGTTGTTAGCTGCCATGTGGGTGCTAGGATTCGAACCAGGGTCTTCTGCAAGAACAACCAGTGTTCTTAACCACTGAGCCATCTCTCCAGCCTATCTGGATAATTCTTTATGTTTTTCCCATCTCTGCCCCTGCTCCTTCTTGCTGCACTACCCAGAGACACCCTTATGAACACTCCCTCACCTGAAGTTCTGACCAGTACACCCCAGACCCACAGCAGGAGCATCAGCTGTCCTGCTGCCTCCCAGTTCCCAAGCCCTTGGTGACAAGGACAGGAGTCAACATGGATTATAAACAAGGTGGGCAGCACAGCTCATGACCATGGGCAGGGAGTGCACAGCTCATCCACATAACAGCATGGTCTTCAATCTGCCCCAGAGCACAGAGTTTCAGAGAGGTATGCTCCCTGCCCAGAGACTGCTGGAAGTTCCATCCTGGGTTAGACCAGGTGAGTGGCAATTCCAAGCCCAGTCATGGGCAGCAAGAGAAGCCTGAGGTTCATTTCAGCCCATTAAGCAAAGAAGAGTAAACACCAAGCTAAGAGGGGACAGGGAGGAGCCAGGATGCCTCCCATTGGCAACCTCCTGTTTCCTTGCCCTGGTGAATTATTCATCCCCATGGCCAGGCAGTACATCAATAATGCAGGAGACAGAAGCCTGGGCAGGGCCCAGATTGCAGTTGACCGGCTCAGCTACTGCAGGCTCTGGGGGAAGAGTTGGGCCCTCCCCGATGGGACCGCAGAGGTTGGCTATACACAAGCCACTGAAACCCAGGTGTTGTCAGGGGCCTAGGCTCAGTGCTGGGGGCTGCAGAAAGGAAGGAAGGCCTTTTGCAATTTCCCTACTTCCTCTGTCTACAGGTGGCCATTTGGGGCTAGTACTGAGCACCTCATGGGAGCAATCCCTGTGCAGTCAGGGGTGCAGTACAGCTCCCTCACGGTGCCTTCCTCCACCTTTGGCTAGGCCGGGAGGTTGGGAGAGGAGATGCTCAGGAGCCTTAAGTCTTCATTCTGGGTATGAGTAGAAGTTTCTGTCTAGAGAGCTTTAACACATCTGCTTAACTTCCCCTGCCCCCGGGAAGCTTCCAGAAGGCCCACCATCCCTCAGGTATTGTGATTTGGAGGCAGACCACCCTGAGCCTCCCACCCTCACACCTGGGTTGCAACTTCACTGATGAACACTTTAGAAAGTGGGGTGCAGGCCTCTGCTGCTAAGGAGACACTAAGTTGAGCTTGGGTTTTTTTTTTAATCTTTCCCTTTGTATCCTAAGAAAGCAAGAGGACCAATAAGCAAGATTACCTAGATATTCCAGGACCCTTAGAAGTGGGGAGAGCAGGAAGGACCAGTGGGGGGTTAGGAGTGGCTCAGTGGTAGAACGCTTGCCTAGCATGATCAGGGCCCTGGGCTCTATCACCAGCCCCATCAAATAAGAACTGAAGGAAGGTCACTTGAGAGGGGGATTCCTGGAGCAGGTAAGGCCTGAATTGCCCTGCAGCAGGACTGAAAGCTAGAGGTACGCAGCTCTTGCATCATAACCAGAGTTCCTATAAAAAATTTTTTTGAGAAAGGGTCTGTCTCCCTGTAGCCCCAGCTGGTTTGGAACTCACTATATAGACCAGGCTAGCCTCAGTCTCAAAGAGATCTACCTGCCTCTGCCTCCTGAGTGCTGGGATTAAAAATGTGTGCAACCACACCCAGAAAATTCCTCTAACTTTAAAATGTATGAACCACTTTCCCATTTGAAAGGTAAGGGTGTAGGGTGTGGCTTTGGCTTCCACTGACAGCTCTAGTAATGCTGCCATGCTGGTGGCCCAGGGTCCACACTTTGAGTAACAAGGCTCTAAAGTCCAGATCTGTGTCTTTGTCTCAAATGACTATCAGGACCCCCTGGATGTGCAGACCACACCCAGAGTAATTGCACCAGACTCTCCTGAAGTGACACCAGATATCAGGACCTTGTAAAGCAGAGATAGCCAACCTTTTGACATTTTAGCATGATGTCATCTACAAATGCGCCAGGCTTCATTCATCCTGGGACACATTCATCCCACAGGCCACAGTTGGGTGGGCCCATTAATGTTACCAGGTGATTCCCCTGTGGCCAGAATGGTGAAGCCTGCTCTAAATTGGTTCTTTCCTTTATGTGTGTGGACTAAGGCCCAAAGACAGGCCACAGACTGCCCTAGACCACACAGCCAGTGAGTGGAAGACAGCACAGGGTTCATGTGCTTGACCCCTGGGCACACAGGGCTATGCATCAAAGAGAGAAGAGTAAAGGATGACAGTGACTCAGCGGGAATGAGAGAGACCTTTAAGCTGTGTTCCAGGACATGGATATCCGTGCCCCTAATGGCTGTCCAGCTCTCATCCTTTCACCCACATCCACCCCAATATCCCCAGAGTGCTGGGGAACCATCACCCTGTATAGATGGGGAGTCAGAAGGCCCCTGTCGGGTTTCGCAGCCTTTGCCATTTGCCGGGCGTGGTGGCGTATGCCTTTAATCCCAGCACTCAGGAGGCAGAGCCAGGTGGGTCTCTGTGAGTTCAATGCCAGCCTGGTCTACATACTGAGTTCTAGGCCAGCTGGGGCTACAGAGAGACCCTGTCTCAAAAAGACCAAAACAAAACAACCTTTGCCGTTTGAAGCTTCCTGTGTCGTAGAAGCTCCAACTTTTCCCTTACCAATTCCAAAATGCAAGTGCTCCCTCTAGACCCCTCTCAAATTTCTGAAATTTGGTTGTCTCTGGCTAAAGTGCCAAAGAAACTTTTAAACCATGAAGCTGGGGAGAAAAGTAGTGCGGTCACTGCCATATGAAACAGCTTTGGGAAGACCAGTGGCTTGGGCAAAAAAAAAGAATTTACCAAAAAGATTAATTCTTAAACAGTGGTTGAGAAAAAAAAAAAAAAAGAATTTACTGACACAAATGCACAAGAATGAGTTTATTGAAACACCACTAGAAAGCAGTGGGTGAGTTCCAGAAAGGGAATCATGTCACTGAGCCGGAGGGGACATTCTTCCATAGCAGTTGAAGGGAAGTAACTTGTTTGCATCCTCATAGGTATCCCATCCCGGTATCTGAGGGGCCAGGCAGCCCTCTCACCATCTTGCTGAGGTTTCACAGCAAAGGTTGTTTTTCCTGAGACTGGCCATTTGTGTAAGGCACCATGGGTCATTGGGGGCTAGGTTCCAGATGTCTGCATGAGACACCATGGGTCAGCTTCTAAATGGTCCTAAATGGTCAGGGGAGTTTGTGTTTTTACTTTTGGCCTTTTGTCTCTGCAGCCACTGCTAGTGACAGTCTATGTGGATGTCCTTATTCACCCTAGCGTGGCTGCATCACCCTGGTGACCTTTCTTAATACGGACCTTCAGAGGGTACTTCAAATATCCTTAAAAAGATGACTGTCAGGGCCAGGTGTGGTGGCGCACACCTTTAACCCCAGCACTTGGGAGGCAGAGGCAGGTGGATCTCTGTGAGTTAGAGGCCAGCCTGGTCTACATAGCAAGTTCCAGGTCAGCTGGGGCTACAGGGAGACTCTCTCTCAAAAAGACCAAAAAAAAAAAAAAAAAAGATGACTGTCATGCAACTCTAAGAGCAGTGTGACAGTCACATGCCAAGCTGTACAGTGAAGGACATTAAAATGGCCAGGTCCCTTGGAAGAGCTGGCAGGCTTTTTAAGGCCTGGAGAGGCTGACACCCATTTCCTTTCCAAAGGACTGTCCTGCTTTCCCATCATTCCTCACTGGTTCTGGACAAATCACTGGGTCTCTCTGAGTTGTTTAATCTCAGGAAAATGGATGATCCCTCCTAGAGGTGGTAGGAATGTTAAAATCATTGTGTCACCCAGGAGAGAGGAAGGGCTGACCTCACCCCTACCTAGCTGGGTGAATTTTCACCATACAGGGTCAGAGACCCTGAAGCTCCTGATAGGGGCCACTCTGCTGGCTGGCTGTCCCTGAACTCCTGGAACAGGTCTCTAATGTTTTGGTTGTTAGCCTTAGCCTTTAATACCTGTGCTATCCCTCCAGCCTGGAACAGGTCTCTAAACTGCCATCAGTTACCCAGGGCAACTCCCACCCCCACAACAAATCCTCTCCTTCCTTCCTAAAGCTTTCCATTAGCTCAGTGATCACATGGTCAAGGAAACCTGTCCTTTTTCATCTTTGTGTCCCTAGGGTCCAGTATGGGGCCTAGCACATAGTAGGTGTTTACTACAAGATTGTGATGGAGAGAGGAAGGGGCCCCTTGAGGAAGCCACCCACCCTTCCCTTACAGATGGACTCTGCTGCTTCCTCAGGTGTTCTGGCAAGTACTCACACGTGTCCTCACTGTGCACCTTCCTCACAAGCTGGGGGCTCTTCCAAGGCCTGTTTTGAGCATTCCCCTCTGCATACAAGGGGTGCTTGTTACACAGAGGAACTAAACCTGAGACCAGATGGATGTAGTCAGTCACTTCCTAGTTGTTCAGGGCTGGCTTTGCAGAAGGAGAGTTAACTGCTAACCACGTGGTACCCCACTTACCCTTCCATAAGAGGAAGGTATGGGGCCTGGCTATCAAGGTAGGTATCCTCTGTATGTGTGGTACTGGGGATTGAACCTAGGGTATCACACGAGCTAAGCAAGTGCTATACCACTGAGTTGTATCTCCAGTCTCTTACTTTTTATTTGAGATAACGTCTCACTAAATTGCCCAAGATGGCCTTGAACTCCCTCTATAATCTAGACTGGCTTTGAATTTGCAATCTTTCTGCCTCAGCCACCCAGGGAGCTGGAATTACAGTTTTGTGCTACCAGGCTGGATTAGGGACAGTTGTTAACTCTCCCACACACATGTATATAGTGGATGGAACGATTTTGTTCCTGCAGAAGCAGGGCTTCCAAGCACAGGTGGGGGTGGGTGTTCTACCTAAGGCTTGAGGAGGGGAGCACAGCAAAGCCTCTGGCCTTGTGGTCCTGCCTCATGGACACTCCAGCATCAGCCCTTTGCTGTGGAGGGAGATGGGTCCACCTGAGTCCACAGTGAAGATGGGTGCTGCACCTTTGCATAGATTGTTTCATTGGATGTTTATACTTTCAGATTGGATAAGGCTCAGAGAGGTTAAGGGGCTGCCCTGGGGTGGGGTGGGGGTCAACTAGTAAGTAGCCAGGCCAGATTTGAATCCAGGCAGGTCTGCTCCAACTCCATGCCCTGACCCACTTTGCTCTGCTGTCCATTGGGTTTTGGGGCCCTCCTTCCCTCCCCCTTTCCTCCTCATGCTCTGCCTTGTCCTTCCCTCCTGTACCTGTCCTCTTGTCCCTCACGAGCACTTCCTTCCCTTCCCACTGGCCATTGTGCCTGGTGACTCTTCGCATGTCCACCTTCAGCTTCCCCTCCTCAGGATAGTAGCCTCTGCCTATGGCTCACTATAGCTAATAAATGGCTCCCCTCTGCCCCTCAAAACACTCACTTTCCTTCTACTGGGATTTTTCCTCATAGGCCAGCAAAGTTTGTGGTCAGAAGTTGAGAATACAGTCATGTCACCAAAATGTATTTAGTGCCTTCTGTGTGTCAAGCACAGTGGAACCTTAGACAAGGCCCAGAGAGATCCTGGACCTCAGTTTACCAATGTGAGTGTGGGGGATAGCGACATTAGTCACTCTACAGGACTGCCGTACAGATTTGTCTAGAGCAGCAAGATATGGCTTCCTGTCTTCTTTCCAGCCCAAGATCTTGGTTCACGAACAGAAAAAAGGAGTGGGGCTTGGGAGATGGCTCAGTTGATAAGGTGATTGCCATGCTAGTATGGAAACCTAAGTTCGACCCCCAGCAACCACATAAAAGCCAGGTGTCGTAGAATGAGCTTGCAATGCCAGCACTGGGAAGGTAAGAACAGGTGGATCCCTAGGGCTTGCTGTCCAGACAGCCTAGCCTAATCTCAAGCCCCTGACCCACATGACAGTCTCTGTCTCAAAAGAACACGGAGGACAACTCCTAAAGAACATCTGAGCTTGGCTTCAGGCCTCAACACACATTCTTTAAAAAAAAAACAACTTTTTAATTATTGTTCTATGTGTGAGTATATTGTCTGCATGTATGTAAGTGCACCTGTGTCCCACAATGCCCACAGAGGTCAGAAGAGGACATTGGATCCCCAGAACTGGAGTTACAGATGATTGTTAGCTGCCATGTGGATGCTGGGAATCAAACCCAGGTTCTCTGAAAGAACAGCCAATGCTCTTAACCACTGAGGAATCTCTCCAGCCCCCTCCACACACATTCTTATACAAATACAAATACACACACACACACACACACACACACACACACACACATACACAAGGACAGAGAGAAGGTGGGACCAGCATTGCCCATGTGCTTTACAGTGGGATAAACAGAGGCCTGGGGAATACCATCATTTGCCCAGAGGAATGCTTTGCATTGGCCATGGAACCCCCAGTGTGCCCAGGGTTCCCAGACCCATGCTGACAGGGATCAACAGGCAGAGTGGACTGCTTGGCTATTTGGAACGCCCAACCTTGATAGTACACACACAGAGGAACATGTATGTTGTTTTATTTCTTTCCATGCCAAGAAATACAGAGTCACTTGTGTGTATGGTAAGGAGGGGGCATTCTTGCTATTCCCCAGGGAGTCCAAGAAAAGGCTGAGCCAGAGCCCACAGCTAGGGAACCATTGTGCTCCTGCAGCTGACAACCGAACCAAGACAGAGTTGTGACAGCAGGGCCCTCTTGTCCTCCCCCACCACACCACTCCCTGCTTCAATGCAGACTGGGGGTATTAGGTTCCCTGTGGCTAGGGCCCATGAGAACCATCCCTCACTCTTCCCACCCCAGTGGCCCTCTCCTCCTGCCCTGTGTTCCCCTCTGCCCAGTGGCTGCCTCTGAGCTACATCCCTGGCAACACGAAAAGGCTCCCAGGTGGTTCTTGCCTGGTGGAAGAACCTTCCAGCTAAGCCATTCTCTGAGGCAGAGCACTCAACTTTCAGGACTTGAAGTATGAACAAATGTGTGCATGTGTGAGGGTGTACATGGCAGGCCTGGTGTACAGGGGCCAGGAAGGCCTAGCTGGGTGTGTACTGTGTTCCAAGGATGTAGAGGCTAGAGACAGAGGCCACTTCTGCCTCTTCTCCCCCATGTAACAATCCATAGAATCTTTCAATGCCCCTCTTCTTAAGGATCCTGAAGTTGCCCCCTGCCCCCAAAGGCCTAGGGGAGACCCTGAACTCATGACCAGGAGCCTATGATGGGCTGATCCCATAGGCATCACATTTCTGGTGAGCTGACCTCCCAAATCACACGCATTGACAAACTAAGCTAACATACTTCCTCCCCCCAGTAAATGGGGACATCTCTACTTTGGCTTCAAAGATCCCATAAGGGATACTCAGCCAGTCTTAACTTTAGGAGCATATATATGAGTTCATTCCCTCAATGGGAGCCTAATATAGGAACAGCAACCCCAAAGGAACACCCCTCAACCCCTCTGCCCTTCCAGCAGCCATTCTGACCCTGAAAGGTCCAGAGCTGCCACTACAACTACTACACTTCCCAACAGTCAGTGTCTCTGTGCTGCCCCGCCCTGTCCAGGGTCTCTGAGACAGTGGGGAGTCAGGCAAGGGCCCTGGGGAGAAAGCATGAGGGTCCTAACAGTGCAAAGGAGCAGCAGACTTCCAAACTCCAACCAGTGTGGCTGCGGCTTCGGAGGGCAGAACCCCTGGCTGCTGGGTAGGGGAAGCCTGGACCACTTCTCCCCAGATCTGAGCTGAAGGAGAAGAGGATGGAAATGTGACATTGGGTAAGGGGGCTCAGAGAAGGCAAGGCCAGCAGGGGAGGCCTGTGGGCACAGCCTGTGCCAGAGAAAAAAAAAGGAGATGCTCAGAGCCAAAGAGCAGGCGGCAGAGGACCCTTCTCAGCTCTTCTCCCAGTGTTCAGTAGGTCCTAAGATACAGAGCCTTCTAGGCCCCTGCATCCTATCCCCTAGCCCCACTCTCCAAGGACCCAGCCTGCAGCTAAACCCATCCTTCTAGAATCCTGAGACACCAGATCAAGAAACAAGAATTCTCCAGCCTGCTCCCTTCCAAGCAGTGGCAAAGACCCCTGACAGCATGCAAGTCTGTGAGTCACCAAGGAAGGGTCTCTAAACCCCTTCTAGGGCAAGCTTTTGTTGTATGGTCCGGCAGGGACACAGAACCAGACACAGAGTATCCCATGTAGCTGGGTTAGGAACCTGAAGCCACAGCCCCCGACCCAGTGCCCTGGCTCCCCAGGCCTATATGGGGCCCCTGAGCCACTCTGCATGGGTTCCAAAGATTAGAGTTCAGACCTCCCAGGAGGCTGCAGCAGAAGACAGGTCAGACCCCACACCTCCCCACTGGCTAGCCTGGGTCAGGTTAAGTTCTAGGACTTCAGGTTGGTGCCCCAGGCTACAGAACAGGTGGGAAGCAAGAGGCAGACCCAGTTGTCCTGGAAGCCACTCTGGAATCGGAGTAGGCTGAAAAGTCCTGAGGCTGAAGTTCGGTAAGAGCTGGAGGTGTGTCATGTCATGTTGACCCTGTCCCAGTCTTCACTTTGCAGTGGGGAATTTCTGGGGGACTCTTGCCTCTTTCCAGGGCAGCTATTGCTCCTGTGTGCCTGCAAGGATCGAGGGCCCATTCTGAGCGGTCTTCGGGCTCAAGTAGGGATAGAGCAGGTGGTGGCACAAAACATGCAAGCAGTCTATTTGCTCCCCCTCAAGAAAAATAGAAAAGATCTCAAAAAAGTCCTGGTCCACAGACAGGGCTACGCTGCTTCTTTCTTGGCTGTGGGGCTGGCTTTCTTGCTCTGGCAGTTTATGCTGCATGTGGGTCCCAGGAATTATGGGGATAAGAAACCAGCCAGATAACTGTGGTCAAACAGCAAGGGATGTATGCAAGAGATTAAACCACATTATTCATTATCAAGGGCAATTTCATTTCCTTCCTTCCTTCCTTCTTCCTTCCTTCTTCCTTCCTTCTTTCCTTCCTCCTTCCTTCCTTCTTCCTTCCTTCTTTCCTTCCTTGCTCCAGATTTCCCTTCCTCTCTGCCATGGGCTGACAATGAAATGATATGGGGTTTCCTTCCAAGTTTGTGCTTTTGGAGCTTGGGGACAGGTAGGCAGTCACCATCCTGTTCTCTGTAGTGTATGGGGCATGTGGGTTCGAAGCTCTCCAGCTGGTTGGCGTCTACCTCTGCTAGAAACAGCTCCTTGGTTACTTCTGAACTGTAAAGAAAAGAACAGTTAGGGTAAAGCAACGTGGAGAGCGCTGGGTCTTCAGGTCCTTGCTTTGAAGAGCCATGGCCCCATGCTGAACTGTTCCGTGGTGGGCAATGGTAAGAAGGGGAAAGTACACGGACATCTTTGATTTAGGGCTTTTGATGGAACAAAACTACCAATGAGAACGCTGTGGCCTGGTTGGTGATTGATTAAAGGATGAGCATGTGACTCTAACTAGGCCAATCAAAAACAGTCCTAGGACTTTTGCCATGTTGATAGAGACATTTTATTTTTTAAGGCAGGGTATCCTGTAGACCAGCTGACCTTAAACTTACTATATAACCAAGGTTGACCTTGAACTCCGGATCCTCCAGTATCCTTCTCCCAAGTGCTAGGATTATAGACATCTGCACTATGCCTGGACCTCACTATTTTGTTTTTATTACTGCTTAATTGCTGGACTGATTAGCATGTATGCCTCTCCTAGGACACTATTATTCCTGCTGGTTGTCATCCTGTTATCATAGGGAGAAGTCCTACCTAGAAATGAAGCCAACACATTGGAAAGCAGGACAAGGTCATGAAACAGATCCCCTCACCATCATTTGAGTACAGCCTTGTGCCAAACTAGAGCAATTTATCCTGAAATTTTTTATGGAAGCTGTACATTTCCTTTGCCAGTTTGAGTTCAGAAGTTGTCCTGGCTACAGTGACAAGCAGCAGAGGACCAAAGCAGCCTGGGACCAGGTGAGGGAACCCAATGCCCCAGACTCCAATGTCCATCAGACTCCACACTAGTGAAGTAATGAGGCCTAGAGCTTATGGAACAAGCTTTTATTCATACAGGAAAAGAATGGAGGACCTGAACTCTGAGCCCAGAATAGCTGACTGCAAACTCTTATGCTTGCTTCTCTGGGGTAGCCAAGGCTGGCCATGGCCCTACACACTGGTCCCAGGCTCTGAGCACTCCATGCTCCAGGCTAGCACTGCTCATACTAATGCTTGGAATATTACTAATATGCAGATTTGGGGCTGGAGGCTTGACTCAGTGGTTGGTTTATTCTCTAGCATGAATGAGACCCTGGGTTCCAAACCCAGCACTGCCAAAAAGAAAAAGAAGAAAACAAAAAAAGAAAATGTCTAAAATGCAGATTCCCACTCAATGGGTGCAGGGTGGGGTCTGAGTGTCTAACATAGCCCCAGACAATGCCTCTGCTGCAGGTCCATGGAGCATATTTTGAGCAGCAAGACCTTTAGAGGAAAGGCTTAGCTTGATCACTGAAATGAGCAGAGATGTCTGATGCAGTCCATGCTGGGGACACGCTAAGATGGGGGGCTTCTACACTCACAAAGCTGCAGCTGACAGTCTTGCAAAGGGTTCCCCCGCTGAATAACCTCCCCAGCCACTTTTGAGTGTTCACATGAACGGTACTTCCTGTCTACCCTGACTTCTCAGCAAGGAGTCCTGTTCATCAGTTTACTTAGTGATCACATCCATTATCTTGAGTGATGCTCACAAAAACCTTCATGCTGGAGGCCTCTTCTTGGTATTTTATACTTGAAAACACGAGGTTCAGCCAAATGGGACACTGGCCCAGGTCCCAGGCCATCAGAGCTGAGTCTGGAATTCTTGGCCTCTGACCCTAGGCCAGTGCCCTTTCTACACTCTTTTCCATTAATCCAGTAATTCCAGGCATAAGATGAGTCTGAAAACCCATCTTCACTGAAATAGTTGAGATTGGGGGATTGGTCCACTGTTCTCGAGAGGATGCAACTCTATCCTTCCCCTACCTACTGCTCCTGCTCCAAGGGCTCCCTCTGCTCCATGCAGTTGGGCCTTACCTGTGAAGTTGACAGTGACAGCCACAATGATAATGATGATGCCCAGGATGATGAAGCTGATGCTGAGCAGACGGGCCAGGCGGCCCAGCCTCCGTGCTCCATCCAGGTCCCCCTGCTGCACACTACTTCGAGACTGCAGAGAAAGGACAGAAAGACCTCAGGGAGACTGTCCATCAATCATGTGGGTGAAGAAGTCATTCAGTGGCCCCTTGAGCTTCCAGACACACTTCATCCTTACTGCTAGCCACACTCTAGTGGCTCCTACTGGACACATGACCTGGACTTCTTGTGGGGACCTCTCTGCATGGGGACACAGAACCAAGCAGTGTGGGCACTTCCTCTCAGGGTAGTGACAAGGCAAGGTCAGAATGGCAATGACAGTTGGTACAGCGGAGACCCAGGACTTAAGCGGGTGGACCAAGTCCAGGCTAACTTGTAGGAGCAAACAAGCCAAAGCCCTGTGGAGCCTTCCCAAACATGATGCCACAACCATATGGGGACGGAAAGGCAGTCTGGGGTTTTCTGTACTTGTGACATGCCTGCTTCTTTCCTCTGTGGCCTCCTTCTTGCCACAAACCCAAAGACAGTGACCCCCCTCCCTCTAGTTCCTTCCATGACTGTGACTTTGTTCAACACAGTACACCTTCTAGATTGCACAGACATGTCTCGGGTTGTCCTGAAAGGCTCGGCTGGATGGAATGCGTCTTCTTGGTGAGCTATGCTTCTCTGGGACCTGGTGACCTGGTGAGATCAGGCAGATGCAGGTGGGATGGAGAATGTAAGAGCAGGGAAGCCCCTGGGTGGGCCCTGGGTACTTTAGTAGGAGATGTATCCAAGCAAGGGTGACCCTGGGCTATTCCTGTTGTGGCCAGGGGACACCTGATGGCCAGGGCTGGTCCCACGACCTGAGTCCTTACCCTAGAATCCCTCTGCTTTTTCTTGGGCTTCCTAGACTTGCCCAAACCCCTAGGGACCAGGCACAGGGAGTCCACCAAGGGTGTGACTGCTTTCAGAGTCACAGGCAAGTCATTTGAGTTTTGGGTTGTTTGGGGTTTCGTTGTTGTTGTTGTGCTGAGATTAGAACCCAGAGCCTTGCGCATGCTAGGCAAACACTTTACCACTGGACTATATCTTCAGTCCTTTAAAAAAAATTTTTTTTAAATCTTGGCACAGAGTCAAGACGTTAAGATGACCAAGCTGGCCTGGAATTCACTCTGTAACCCAGGCAGTTCTTGGACTCACAATCCTTCTGCCTCAGCTTCCCAACTTACAAGCTTGCTCCGCCAGTCCTAGTCAGATATTTTATTTTCTAATTCTTAGAGGCTCTGGGGTGCAACAGGAAAATGTGGTCAAGTACCTTGATGGTGGTAAAAATGATGATAGTGGTGACTTATTGAGCCTGCCCTCTTGCCAGGCATCCTGTTTGAGATGGCACCTAGCAATCTCCCTGGGCCTCACAATCATTCCAGCAGGTTGGCAGTGCTGCCCCATTTCCTTGATGAAAGGTGAGGATCAGAAACATGACCTTCCTTCTGTCTCTGCTCCTGGTGTCCTGTCCTTTTTACCTCATGAATTCTAACCAATCTTCTAACTCTCCATTCCCATTCTAAATGACTTCTAGACAGGGTGGCATCCAATTCCATCTGCCTCTTGCCTTGTGTGACTCCTCTGACATGCCCACACCCCAGTTATTGGCAATAGCTGAAGTTCACCATCTAGGTCACAACTTAGTTTGTTAGGCTGTTTGTTTTCAGTGCTAAGGACTGAACCCGATCCTTGTACATACTAAGCCAGTGTTCTACCACTGAACCACATCTCCAGAGACCACCTTGCTAATGTATTTTCCCTCCTAGTCAATTCCATTTGCCACTCTCCTCTCTAATGTCCTGGCACCCACCCCAGTTCCAAGTACCCCTTTTGACCTGAGACATGCTGACAGCCTCCTGAAAGACCCCCTGGCTCCAGGCTCTGTCCTTTTCCATTTCATTCCTCACATAACTATTTCACTCCACAGATATTCATACCGGGCACTGTGTCAGGCCCCCAGGATGCTACAGTGTGCAAGAGTTTCAGTGTCTATGCTCAGGACCTCACAACCTGCTGGCCTCCTTTGCAGCCACCAAAATAAAGACAAACTTGCAATGTAAGGAGTGTTACAGAGAAGAGACAGATGACCTATGAGCACTTATAAAACAGAAGAAGCAGGAAGGGATTCCTGGAGGAAGGACTGCGGAGTTGATGTGAAGGATGGGTAAGAATTGGATAGATTTCTTCTCTAAAGGGAGAAAAGTATCCAGGCAGAAAGTGCCATGTGCAAATGGCCTGTGTGGAAGATATGCACAGTCAACATTTGATGCCTGAGGAAAGCAGGAGGCACCAGACAAAGACCAGTGTAGCTGGAGCTGACAGAGGTGGGATAAGGAAGCTGTGCAGGAGGGCAGGGCTCTGCCAAACCAAAAGGATATGGCTCCTGGTCCCAGAAGTATCGGGAGCTAGTGAAGAAAAGGCAAGGGAATGAAATGATTGGCTATCAGCTTCTGCAAGGCCCCTTTCTGTTAGCGAGGATCCCAGTGGAGATGGGGAGGCACATGGAGAGCTACCGCAAAAGTTCAGTGAGAACATGCTGGAGAGATGGCCCAACGGTTCAGAGCACTGGCTGCTCTTCCAAGGACCTGAGTTCGATTCCCAGCACCCATATGGCAGCTAACAACCATCTGTAACTCCAGTTCTAGGGGAATCCAATCCCCTCTTCTGACCTCCACAAGCACTGTATGACACGGGTGCATTTGCATACATGCAGGCAATATACTCATACACATAAAATAAAAATAATAAATAAAATATTTTCTTAAAAATTTCAGTGAGAGCTTGGCATGGCAGAGCATCCCTAGCTTTCCAGCACTTGGGAAGCTAAAGGAGGAGGATCACCAGCCAGAGATCAGCCTGGGCTGCATAGTGAGACCCTGCCACAAAAAAAAATTACTGGGGAGATGGTTCAGTTGGTAAAATGCTTGCCATACAAGCATGAGGATGTGAGTTTGGATCCTTAACACCCATATAAAAATCCAGTCGAATTCATATGCCTAAGAGCGAGGCTTAATAAAGAAGCTGAGGCTTTAAACCTAATCGTGCACGTATGTAGGTGTATATTTGTACAAACCTCCATGATGTTTGCCAGGGGGAGGAGCCAAAACTTAGAAAATATGATAATTAAAGGAAAAAAAGTGATTCAAACTGGTATCAGAATGTGTTCATTCAAGGGCTGGAGAAATGGTTTAGTGGTTAAGAGAACTGGCTGCTCTTATAAAGGACCTGGGTTCAGTTCCCAGCACCCACATAGTAGCTAACAACTGTCTGTTACTCCAGTTCCAGGGGATCCAACACCTTCTTCTGGCCTCTGTGAGCATTACACAACACAGATACACTTACCTACATGCAGGCAATACATGCATACACATAAAAAAAAAAAAGCCAGGCATGGTGGCGCACGCCTTTAATCCCAGCACTTAGGAGGCAGAGGCAGGCGGATCTCTGTGAGTTCAAGGCCAGCCTGGTCTACATAGTGAGTTCCAGGACAGCTGGGGCTACAGGGAGACCCTGTCTCAAAAAGACCAAATAATAATAATAATAAAAATTAAAAAGAGGAAGAGTGTGTAGCATAGAGAAAGGTCTTAGGTTTCCAAGAAGTTCAGATTTACAATTCTAGGGATGTAGGGCATGGTATCACATCTGTAATCCTGGCTACTCGAGAGGCCAAGGCAAGAGGATCGAACATTCAGGGCTAACCTGAACAGCTTAGAGATTGATCCTGCCTCCAAATAAAATTTTTAAAGGTTGGAGGAAAAGTGTTCAGTGGCAGAACACTTGCCTAGCTTGTGCAGAGCCCTGGCTTCAGTCCCCAGTGCTTCAAAAGAAATAGGAGAGGGGTACTCTGGAACTGCCTTGAATAATTGCCAAGGACCTCTCAGCTGTGAGCATCACATGCGGGGTACAGGACAGGTTTGAGATGAGTCCTGCCCCAAAGTCACAGAGAAACAGCAGCACATATACTAATGATTCAGTACCATGGAGAGAAATGTGTGTGCCAACGCAAACGGGAGCAGTAAAAGAAATGGGAGATTTCCTGCTCCTACCTCCAGCCATGTCTCTCCTTCATGCACAGAGCCATAAGTCCCCGAAGTTCAGCCACATTTGTGCCTTTGGATCTTAGAAATACTCCTGGTTGGGGCTCAGTACATTTGCCTTGTCAGTAAACCAATGTACAAATGAACCAATCTAAGTGTGGGAAAAAAATGTGCTGCACCTACAACATCACTTAGTCAGTTACTGAAAATGGCTAAGGAGGACTGGAGATGTAGTAGTCCAGTTGTCAAAGTGCTTACCTAGCATGTACAAAGCCCTGAGTTCTATCCCCAGCACCACATAAACCAGACATGGTGATACATGCCTGTAATCCCATAATTCCAGCATTTGGGAGTCATTCTGTTCACTGACAGGAGGTCTTGCTGCAGGAACGTGGCCATTTCTCAGCCTGCCCTGGAACTCTAATCCATTCATCCCCCAAGCTTATACGGACTGCTGTGCACGGTGAGGCTGTAACTGGACACCTGTAACTGCTGCTCTTCGGACAGAGCCCCTGACCCTACCTCCCTGGCCATAGCAGGCTTAGTGAGGCAGGAAGAAGATCTAAGAGAGGAAGAGAGGCAAGAGAGGGAATGGAGATTTTCTTCCCTGTACACATGGCAGAAAGGTTTGGCTTTCCTGTAAGTGTCCCCAAAGCTAGGTATGGTGTGTGGCCATAAGAGAGTGATGGATTCAGCATCCAGATTATGGGCCTCTTACCACCTATGTGGCCATGGACCATTCTGCATGGCTCAGCTGCCTTGTCCGTTCAATGAGACCCATGAACCAGACTGTCCCTCATAGAACATGCTTTGCAGACAGTAGCATGCTCTAAAGAGGCTGCCAGAGCTGTAGGTCTCCTCCCATCCTGGGGTCAAGGGCTTGAATCTGCATTTAGTAACCCTTAGGGACTTCCAGTAAGGAGTTCTTAAATATCTTCAAAATTTGGAGCCCCAGTGTAGGAGATAACCACCTTTTCTGTGACCTGTCTGCCTGCTGCTGTCAGGAGGAACATAGTGTAGAACCCTAGGTGAATAACTGACTTCATCCATGGGGCAGGAATGGCCTAGGAGACAGACTGGATTCCAGAACAAGGGAGATAGCTATGAGCATTCCCAACATAGCACCTCCTGGTTTCCCCTGATTTCCAGGAAGGCAGCAGGGCGTGATTGGTAGAAATGAGTATGAACATGAGCTCTTGTTCTAGGCAGCCAGGTTGGATTCCAATCCTGGGCTTTCCACTTATTGCCAGGTTACTTCTTACTCTGTGATTGAGAGTTTGGCTGCTTGTTTGTTTGTTTGTCTATCTGTTTGTCTGTACGAGGAGAGTAACAACAGTACCCAGACCTCGTAAGGGTACAGTTAGCATTAAATAATATGTCTAAAGAATTTAGAACTATGCCCAACACTTAGTAAGCCCTCTGTGAATGTTAGTAACATTATCCTTTGGCACTGAGCTCCTTCAGTCTCCTCCTGGCTCCTGATTATTCCCCTTTAGACATTCATCTCTACAACTATACTCCATCCTTTAGCCATCACTCCTCTGAAATCTGAATACCCCACCATATCATCCTCATCTCATCATGCTAGTGGCACTGGCCGCTCTCTGAGCCCCAATCTGTGATCTCTGCCTCTTCCCCAAGGTCATCACCCACTCCTTGTCCAGCTCTTCTCTTCTGCATGTCATTTCAACCACTCTTGCCTGCATCTGCTGTGTCACCTGACCCTGATCTGATGGCATCTCTGCCTACAAACCTGTATCTACAGCTAGAGCAGATAGTGTGCCTGATCCATAGTTTCTAGCCTCAGCCAAGCCTCTTGACCATTAACTGTCTTTCCCTAGCCACCCTCCCTCCCCTGTGCCACAAGGCCCAATTTCTCAGCAAATAGGGATATGGTCTTCCACTCCCTGTGAGCACAGAGGCCATAGAACAAAAGTTACTCCCTTCCCTCTGAGTATTTCTTAGGACTTCTCCTCTCCAGGGGCCTCCCTCCATCAACTTCCACCTCTCCATTTCCCCTGGACTCTCCATCACCAGACACCTGGAATCTACAAATGGCCAACCCAGCAGAACCTGACCTCACTAGGGTTTTTGGGCCCTCACTTTCCCCCTCTTTTCTAGCTTTCCTCCCACTTCCCGGAATCTCCTTTTCAAACCCCACTTCTGCTTACTTCTCTCTGCCTACCCTGCTTTTGTTTTCAGTTTTCATTTTTGAGATAGGGCCTCACTATGTAGCCAGGGTTTAGTCACTATGTATCTAAACATGACTTGAATTCATGGCAATCCTCTGACTTCAGCCTCTCATGTGCTGAGGTGACAGACATGTGCTACCATACCCAGATTCACCCTATAAATGTTGAAGGTTCCAGAGCTAGCTCCAAGAAGCCTCCAATATTTCTGAGTTCAATTGCCAGGAACCTGAGCACACACTGCCACACACACACACACACACACACTCACTCACTCACTCACTCACTCACTCATCCTTCTTGCCCTTCTTGCCCAGCCTCTTCAGAACCACCAAAGTGAGACTTGAACTCTAAGAACAAGTCCCTGCCCTAGGCCAACCCCCATCACTCTTCCCCTCTGTAGTGCCAAATAGCAGCCACCCACCTTGGATGCCCACTTTACAGTGACTATCACTGTCTGCAACCTAAGACAGGCTCAGTCACTGTCAGGGCCAGGCATCCTCTACCATTTCATTCCCTCAAAACAAGCAACTTGACATTCAAGTCAAATGAATGAATGAACCAGTGAAGAAGCAAGTGAATGGAAGGTCAGTGTAGTAAACTCTTAGGGGATTTCCTAAGCACCCCCTCTGCCCCTTGCCATGAGCCTGGTCCATGGCCAACACCTACATCTCTAGTATGCTTTTTATTTTTATCTTTATTTTTTAGTGCTGGGGCTCAAACCTGGGACTGGTGCATGCTAAGCAAGTGCTCTATTACTGAGCTGTATCCCCAACTCTTTAAATTTATTCCTTCCTTCCTTCTTTCTTTCTTTTTCTTTGTTTCTTTTTCTTTCTTCTCTCTTTCTGAAACAGGATCTCACTATGTAGCCCTGGCTGACCTGGAACTCACAGAGATCCACCTACCTCTGGCTCCCAAGTGCTAAGATTAAAGGTGTGAGCCACCATGCCTGGCTTCTTTTGATTTTGAGACAAGATCTTTTGAAGTTACCCAGGCTGGCCTTGAGCTTGTTCTGTAACCCAAGCAGACCTTGAACTTGCAGTCCTCCTACCGCAGTCTCCTTAGCTGCTGGATTACAAATTTGTGCCACCAAGCACATCTTAACTTGTATCCTTGTTCAGACCCTTCAGCCCCTCCTGTCCTATAGCAGCCCTATCACCAGATGAAAATCTAGCCACTCTGGGAACAAAATATAAAGGCTAAATAAGCAAAAATAGTCACAAGCAGCCATGTGTCACATAATTCCACTTATAAAGTGTGTGGAATATGCACCTCTATGGAGACAGGAAGATTTCTGTCACCCAGGGCTGGAAGGGATGGAGAATGGTAAATAACAGCTAAAACTCACAGGGTTGAAGGTGAGGAAAATGTTCTAAAACAGACTGCGGTTAAATTCTAACTCTCAGTGAATACACTAAAAACCACTGAATGAACATTCAGCCACAAAGAGGATGGAATCCTGTCATTTGCAACAATGTGGATGGAACTGGAGATCATTGTTAAGTGGAATAAGCCAAGCACAGAAAGAGAAGAACTGCATGATCCCACTTGTGTCTAAAAGAGTTTATCTTAAGCTGAGTATGGTAGCTCTCACTTAATCTCAGTACTAGGGAGGCTGAGGCAGGAGAATGGTCACAAGATGGAAACTTACCTGGGCTACAGAATAAGATCCTGTCTCAAAATAAGGAGGTACAGTGATGCCTATTTGTAATCCTAGCTAGAAGTAAGATGGGTATAAATAACAAAAACGTACTGTACATTTCGTGTGTGTGTGTGTGTTTATGTGTAGGGGGCATGGGTGCTGTGTGTATGAGTATGTGTGAAAGCCAGAGGAAAACCTTCACTACTGTTCCTTAGGAGCAATCTATTTTATTTTTTAAGATTTTCTGTTTATGCATATGTGTGACTGTGTGAATGTATGCCACATGAGTGCAGGTATCTACAGAGGCCAGAAGAGGGAGTCTGATCTCCTGCAGCCAGAGTTAAAGGCAATTGTGAGCTACCCAACATGGATGCTGAGACGTGAACTCAGGTTCTCTGGAGGAGCAATAAGTCTGTTATCCACTGAGCTATCTCTCCTGCCCCTGGTCCACTTTCTGTTGAGACAGAGTCTCTCACTGACTTGGAGTTTACCACATAAGCTAAACTGATGAGCTAATGAGCCCCAGGAACCCACCCGTTTTAGTTTCCCAAACCCTGGGATTACAGGCACATACTACCACACCCAGCTTTTTTATGTGTTCTGGGAATCAAACTCAGGCTCTTATATTTGAAAGGCAGGCACTTTACCAACTGAGCTATCACCCAGCCCAATGTAATATATGTTTCAAAGATCTAGAAGAAAGGGTTCTGAAAGTTTCTACAATAAGGAAATAATAAATGTTTGAGAAAATAGATATGTTTAAGCTGGGTGTGGTGGCACATGCCTGTAGTCCCAGCACCTGGGAGGCAGAGGCAGGCAGATCTCTGTGAATTCAAGGCCAACCTGGTCTACATAGTGAGCTCCAGGCCAGCTGGGGCTACAGGGAAACCCTGTTTCAAAAAGACAGAAAAGAAAATATATATGTTTAATCTGACTTAAATATTATATAATGAAGGGCTGGAGAGATGGCTCAGTGGTTAAGAGCACTGGCTGCTCTTGCAGAAGACCTGGGTTTGAATCCCAACACCTGCAAGGCAGCTAACAACCATCTGTAACTCCAGTTCCAGGGGATCCAACACACTCTTCTGACGACTGCAGGCACCACACGACACAGGTGCACTTATACACATGCAGGTCTTACACTCATACACATAAAATAACAGAAAAACAAAATATTTTTAATATTATATAATGTATAATACATTGAAACAGCATATGGTATTCCATCAATATATACAATTTTATGTTTTTATGTATCATTTAAAATGTAGTATATATCATTTTTAAAAAATATTTTATTTATAATTTTTATTTTATGTGTACGAGTGTATTGCCTTCATGTAACCACAGAATACACTTAGGATGGGCTGGGTGTTGTTTTTAAGCACCAGTGCACCCGTGTCGTGCAGTGCCGCAGAGGTCAGAAGAGGGCTTCAGATTCCCCTGGAACTGGAGTTAAGGATGGTTCGTAGCCACCATGTGGGTGCTGGGAATCGAACCTGAGTCCTCTGCAAGAGCAGTCAGCGCTCTTAACCACTGAGCCAACTCTCCAGCCCCACTAAAATGTAGTATATATCATTTTAAAATAATAATGATATATAAATAAAATTATCATTTTAAAATAATTTTGCAGGCTGGGGATTTAGGTCAGTGGTAGAACGTTCATTTATCATGTGCAATGTTCTGTACCTCAAAAACAGCAATAAATACATATATTTTATAAGAAGCCCATTGAAACATGAATTATATGATATGTGCATTATATCTCAATAAGGCTATTAAAAACAGGTCTTAAAAATATTGGGTGGAGAGATAGCTCAGCAGTTAAGAACACTGGTTGCTCTTGCAGAAGACCTGGGTTCGAATCCCAGCACCCACATGGCAGCTAACAACTGTCCATAACTCCAGTCCCAGGGGATCTGACAGCCTCTTCTGACCTCTGCGAGCATTGCACAATATGGGTGCACTTACCTACATGCAGGCAATACACGTATATGCATAAAATAAAAAATAAACAAATAAAATTAAAAATATTAGGTATAGTGGCACACTCCTGTAATCACAGCACTTGGGAGGCTGAGGCAAGAAGATTACCATGAGTTTGAGGCCAACCTAGGCTATTCAGCAAGACCTTGTCTCAAAAGTAAAAAATAAAGTAAAATAAAAATCCCACAGTGGCTTCCCATCTGCAAAGGAAGCTCCCAGCTGCACTTAGTCACTGTAACCACAGAACACACTTAGGATGGGCTGGGTGTTGTTTTTAAGCACTTTGTGTGGCCTGTCTGATCTCAGCCTCACAGCTCTCTAATGCAGGCATAAATTATGCGCAGGCCCACATTGCAGATGGATAAACTGATGGGAGATTGAATGACTTGCCCAAGATTACATAATTCCTTTGTGCTTGTACCTAGTCTGGGCACTTCTTGCAATATGCTGTAAGGAACTGTTTACAGGCCTCTCCCCCAGGAGTGTAGCTCCTGGGATTTGGTTGTAATATCTAGTTTGGAGCTGTATTTCTTGCTCCTGGCCCATCAGACCCCACACGAGAACAGTAAAAGAAGGCACAAGTACCAGGGATAGGTCCAGTGGCCACATGGTCTTGAACCCAGGTTTCTTTTTGCAAGGTCAGCACCTACTCATTCTCACCCTGCCCCTTACTCCCAGGAGACAGATTCTAGAATATTTTCTCCTGAGCCCTTGTGTAATCTCCCTTCTTAAAGCCCGTCTTTCCTCCTGGGACCTTTCCCGGTAACCAAGCAGTGGCCCTTCCCAGAGCCGCTAGCTGCACCCTGGAGCCTGGCTCTGTCCCCAAGTGCAGCAGGCCGCAAGGACATTCAGAAGACCACTGCCCAGAAGACCTGCCTAACCTTATCTCTTGAACCGTGTCCCTCATACAAGAGACACTGCCACTGCTAATGTCCCTTGATGACCTGACAGGTGGCACTAGATCTGATGGGGACTTAATGAAGTGGACAGAAATGTCTGAAGAAGTACAGGCTTTCTCAGAGGACAGTGGGGGTGATCACAACTCCTAGCAGCTCAGTGATCAATGACTCAGCAGCAGTGTCACTCCAGGGAGGCAGGCAGCATCACCTCACCCAGGTCTCTGTCCCTGACCACTCTAGAAGCCACATTTGTGCTCGCTGCCCTTAATCTCATTCTGAAAGTCACTGCCCTGTCCAGCCCATCTGCAGACGCTCTGTGAGATCTTCTGTCAGCAGCCCTACCCAAATGGCTTGGCTAGAGAACAGATCTATTCAGAGCCCCACAGCGGTGAAGACTGGCCTACATGCCCCTCCCTGGCAAGGCTGGCCATGCCCTCTGACTCCAGCCCAGACCTCTTACCCTAAGCCCAGATAGTGAAATCTGGGTAATCATGAGGTCCAGAACTCTAGGGAGAACTCCACTGTGCTCCACCCCCAGCATCCAGCCAAATTCCCCCTCCCCATGTTCCCTAAGGAAAGGGAAGCCCCAGGGCCTCAATGTGCAGCACAGGCCACTGTGGCTCTTGGAAACCAGAGCTGACAGTGGCTGGTATAATGCCCAGGTGGCTCAGGAGGCCTGGCTCCCTTCAGGACATCCAGAACCCTGGTCTGTCTTTCTTCTGGCTGCATTCTCTGCTTATACAGACCTCCTCTCTGGCAGCCCCCTTCACCTCCAAAATGACAAGCAAGACCCCCAACTTGGCTATCTCTTTACCCTCCATTACTTCACTCCAGATATACCCCTGAATCCCTCTCCCAACAGAGTCAGGGAGAAGTCAAGCTGTGATACTCAGAGGCAACTGAGTCCTAGGCCCCTCCAGAAGAAAAAGAGTCTCCCACCAAGGCCCCTGGGAACATGCCTGCATCTTACACCCAAACCCTTCCCCCTGAACAAAGCATAGCACTTACCATGATAGAAAAGATGAGGGGGATGAGGTTGAGGGGCCAGACAGGGCAGAAGCAAGAGGCAATGGCAAGTACCAGGTAATCTTTGGGAGCTTCTTGGTCCTGGGCATAAGAAGTAGTGATAATGGAAGATGCCCGCCTTGAGCTGGCACGGGAAGGGGAGCCAGAGAGGGAGGCTTGGCGGTGCCCCTCAGAGATAACCTTGAAGGGCAGACCGTGGCCATTCTGCTCCAGATCCAGAGCCCCTGACAGGGACTTGGACAGACTCAGGGCTTTGTCATCCTTGCTCTCCACTTTGGTAAGAAGCTTCTCCATCTCAGGCAGGTCCAGCGGTGAGGTGGAGCCTGGGTCCTGCTCTTGGGGAAACTGAGGCTGTGCTGGGTCGGCCATGTTGGTTTGGGCCTTGGGGTTCTCCAGGTCCAGGCTAGGACAAGGGGCTCCAGAGGGTCCTCAGCACACCATTTCCTAGCCCAGATTTCAAGCCTCTGGAGCAGGGGTGGAAGCTTTTGCAGGGGATTAGGGCCAGCTGGGTGTTGGGAGGCTCAGAGAAGGATTCTCAAGGCTAGCAGGTTCAGAGCCTGGGGCCTGCTGCTGCTCCTGTGGAGATCCCCAGGAATCTGGAGGCTTCAGCTCGGTTCAAGTTTGAGGCCAACTTTGCTGGCGCTGCTGACAGCACAGATGGGCGGGGAAACTAGAGAAAGCACAGCGAAAAGAGGAGCTCCTTTCCTCTTCTCGCCAGTGAATGAGGCTGAGGCAGGGAGGCTGTGTGTGTGTGTGTGTGTGTGTGTGTGTGTGTGTGTGTGTGCGCGCGCGCGCGCGCCTGTCCCTCCCTTCCTCCCTACCCTCCTTGGAGATGCCTTTCGTTTTCAATTCCCTTCTCCCCAGAGAATTGCCCCAGCAGCATCCTGCCTCTGCCCCAGCCCAGTCTGGCACAGCTCAGCACAGTCCATGGGAACTTGGGCCAGCCTCTGATTTCCTTTGCAGTCCCAGGACCTGTTCCTCTGGGCCAGGGGCTCTGGATAGAAAAAAAGACAGTGATCACAAAAGTATGAGAGTTCCGTTTCTCCCCTACTAAGCAGATGAGTGCTTCCTACTGTCCGTTGGGAAATGCTGGTCTCTGGGCCCATCACATCCCACCCAGGCCTTGACCCTTAACCTTTAGAAGCATCTGGGCCAAAGCCTGCCTCCTCAGGAGAGAAGAGATGTTGACTGTGTGGCCCTTGGAGGACCTCTGCCTGAGTTTCTAAGCAGCTCACCAAAGGCTGGGGAAGGGGCCTGTGAGGTAAATGACTTTGTGTTGTGCCTGTTGGGGTTTTTCCATGGTACTGAATGGTAGGCAGAGACCCTCCTGGGACTGCTCCAAAGCACCATGGGTTCTGGCTGCTTTAACTCTGATCCTCTCCACTGTTTCTGCCTCCTTGATTCTCTTCATCTTTTCCTCTCTCTCACCTTACTCTGCTTTACCATAGTGACATGGAGCTACCAAGGGTACATAGAGGGGTATGATTTGGATGGGATATATGAAACCACTTAAAATTCCAGGGTCATGCATGATGTGGGCAGCCAGCCCACAATCCCAACCCTCAGGAAGCAGAGACAGGGGATCCCTAGCTTGCGAATCAATGAGCTCCAGGTTCAGAGAGAGACCCTGCCTTAATACATATGTAGAGAGTGACTGACGACAGCCAGTGTCAAGCTCTGTCCTCCACACACATGCACAAATATACACATATACCTACACACACGCGCGTGCGCGCGCACACACACACACACACACACACACACACACAATCTGCCCACACATAATTTGAATATGCATACACATTAAAAAGAAGAATTTTTGTTCAGTAAGGAAAATTCATTGTTATTTGCCAAATGCAACCCTCAGGGAGTCTCTTCCTGCTTCTCAGACCAGCAGCTCTTATCCAGGCCAAGCCAGGAGAACTACTGGGTTCCCCTGCCAGGAGGTTTCAGAAAATACACCAATGTCTTTCAAATAGGAAAGCCCTTCCAAGAAAAGGCAGTTAGGCCCCCAAAGTGACAGGTTCTCAGTCAGTATTCCATGTTACAATCTGGGAGCTGTGCTGTGGATGGAGGGACCTAGGCCCAACCCAGTTCAGTTGTAATTACTTAAAATGTAATTAGTCCAAATGAAAATTACTGGATACAAGTAAACACATACAAGATTTTGAAGACCTTGATCAAAAAGAAGGAATATACCATTCCCTTAGTACTTTATACTAAGGGCATGCTGAAATAATATTTGCATATGTATACCTAAATGAAATATTAAAATTAATTTCATATTTCTTTTTTTATTTTTTCTTTTAATGTGCCTAGAAGAAAAATTGAAAATAAAAATATGGTTTACAGGCTGGAAAGATGGCTCAGTGGTTAAGAACATTGGCTGCTCTTACAGAGGACCTGGGTTTGAATCCCAGCATCCACATGGTGGCTAACAGCCATCTGTAACTCCAGTTCCAGGGGATCCAACACCCTCTTCTGTCCTCTGTGGGCACTGCACAACACAGGTGCACTTACATCCATCAGGCAAGACACATAAAATAAAATACACATAAAATAAAAATAAATAAATAAAGCCAGGCATGGTGGCACATACCTTTAATCCCAGCACTTGAGAGGTAGAGGCAGAACTCTGTGAGTTCAAGGCCAGCCTGGTCTACATAGTGAGTTCCAGGACAGCTGGGGCTACAGGGAGACCCTGTCTCAAAAAAAGACCAAATAATAAATAAATAAATAAATAAATAAAAGTTTTTAAATGGCTTACATTATATGTTTAAAAGACAACACTGATCTAAAGGATAGAGGAGGGCTAGTAAGATGGGTCAGCGGGTTAAGGCACTCGCCACCAAATCTGAGTTTGATAATCACCACGTCCCCCACCCCCAGGATACAATGAATGGAAGGAGAGAAATGACTCCTGAAAGTTGTCCTCTGACCTCCACACTTACACATGGCACATGTGCACATGCACACACCCACACACACATACACATGATAGATTATAGATAGATGATAGATAGATAGATAGATGATAGATAGATAATTTTTAACATTAAATAACAGATGGAATAAGACATAATAAAAGAAACAAGAAAAAAAATCAAGATGTCCCCAGAGTGGTCAAGACAGTAGCAGCAAAGGTTACTAACTGGATAGGCTAGGGTTAAGGAACCACCAAGTCAGCTTGGCCAGTGTAAGACACTGGGTCTGCAGTGCCACCTAGTGGGGGATAGTGATAGGGACGGACCAGAGTTGGAGGCGGGCATCTCAGAGGATCGGGGTTGGGGAAGAAGTAGCTGGCCGGTTTGGGCTGTCCACATGAGCCCAACCTAGCCAGTGGTACAGGGTGCTGGTCCAGGTTTCAGGGGTCCCAGGCAGGGTCCCACTAGATTGTACATGGAAGTCTATGGATTATACTCATTCTTCAGGGTGGGCTTGGCCTGCATAGTATTGACTTAACATACATTTGTGTACGTGTGTGTTTGTGTATGCATGCAGGCTAGAAGTCAGTATCAAGTGTCTTCTTCAATTGTTCTCCATCTTATTGTCACTGAATTTGGAGCTTGCTGATTGGCTAGCCCCCTAGTTCTGCTTCCCCAGTGTTGGGATTACAGGGGCATGAAGTGGCACCTGGTTCATATGGGTGCTAGGGACTGAACTCAGGTACTCATGCTTGCCCACCAGGCACTTTACCAACTGAGCCATCTCCTCAGCCCATAACACATGACTTTTTTCCACCTCATCCCCTTTCTTTAAAACAATTTTCAGCCAGGCGTGGTGGCACTTGGGAGGCAGCACTTAATCCCAGCACTTGGGAGGCAGAGGCAGTCAGATCTTTGTCACAAAAAAAAATTCATTATGTTTATTTATTTTGTTGGGGATGGGGTGCACACATGTGCCACAGTATGTATGTGGAGGTCAGAGAACAATTTTTAGTAGTTGATTCTCTCCTTACACTGTGTGGGTTCTAAGGATTGAACTCAGGTTATCAGCCTTGGCAACATATGCCCTTTACCTGCTGAGTTGCCTTCCCAGCCCTAATCCCAGCACTTGGGAGGCAGAGGCAGGCAGATCTTTGTGAGTTCGAGGCCAGCCTGGTCTACATAATGAGTTCCAGGACAGCTGGGGCTACAGGGAGATGCTGTCTCAAAATATATATATAATTTATTCCACATAACAATTTGGGTTTAAGACTTTCAAAGTGAAGATATTGGAAGCCTAGACCAATTTTCTATAGAAATCAAGTCAGTTAAGTCTTTGGAAGGACTTTGAACTCCTTGTCCAACTCCATGTTCACATGACCCAGCCTGCCTGGGGATGTGAGTGCTGAATCCTGGACATGTGGTCCCAGAACCCTGATGAGCTGTGAAGATGCTGAAAGTGCTGCAACTGTTAGCACTCTCTGCCTTTCCAAGTTAAATCTCGCCAGGTGTGGTGGTACATGCCTGTGATCCCAGCACTTCTAAGGCAGAGGCAGGAGGATGGTGAGTTCCAGGCCATCCTGGACTACACCAGGAGCCACTATCTCAAAACCCCAGTGAAGAGGCTGGAGAGCTTTTGCAGTTAAAATCATGTCCTGCTCTTGTAGAGGACCCCAGTTTGGTTCCCACCACTCACATGGAGTGGCTCACAACCACTTGAACTCCAGTTGTAGGGGATTTGACATCCTCTTCTGGACTCCGAGGGTGCCTACACTTATGTGCATATACATACATACATACATACATACATACATACATGCATACATGAACATAATACAAATAATTAAAAATAAAATAAGAGCTGGAGAGATGGCTCAGTGGTCAAGAGCACTTGCTGCTCTTGCAGAGTACCTGAGTTCAGTTCCCAGCTCCCTCATGGTGGCTCACAACCATCTTTGACTCCAGTCCCAGGGGATCCGATGTCCTCTTCTGGTCTAGATAGGCATCAGCCTAGCACATGGTACACATGCAGGCACAACACTTGTATACATAAAAGAAAAAGAAATCTTGTTTAAAAAGAAATAATAAACCTTTTTTTATAAAAAGAGAGAGACAGAGAGAGAAATTGCCAGGTGTGGTGGTGCATGCCTTAAATCCCAGCACTTGGGAGGCAGAGGCAGGCAGATCTCTGTGAGTTCAAGGCTAGCCTGGTCTACATAGAGAGTTCCAAGACCGCTGGGGCTACAGGGAGACCCTGTCTCAAAAAGACAGAGAGAGAGAGAGAGAGAGAGAGAGAGAGAGAGAAAGAAATGGGGGCTGGAGAGATGATTAAGCAGTTAAGAGCACTGGCTGCTCTTGCAAAGGACCCAGATTCGATTCTCAACATCTACATGGCAGCTGAAAAATGTTCATAACTCTAGTTCCAGGGGATCTGATGTCCTCTTCTGACCTCCATAGACATTGCATGACACTTTCATACATGTAGGCAATACACTCATACACATAAGATAAAATAAAATAATAATAAAATAAAATTGAGAAAGAGAAAGAGAAATGGTAAAGGATGGAGAAGATAGACCTGTTTAAGGCAACATATCCAAACACATCCAAACATGTACATAAATATACATATAATGTGTATATGTCAAAAGACTTCAGTGGTAGCTAAATACAAATCAGCATGCCAGTTCTGAAACACACAATCCTGATAAAGCAATGAAAATAACTGTGTTGCAGATCCCATTGTTTATAAACATCTTTTCATACAGTCTGTTCTTATAACCACCTTGTGAACAGATTATTAAATAGCTTCCAATCAGTGAGTGTTTACAGAGGGGCCACATTGAGTGCTTTAAGTGCTTATCTAATTTGGTCTACACAGCAGCCTATGATCTAAAAACTGAGTTATACAAATGAGAACACCAAAGCTCAAAGAGGCTAGATGATTTGTCCAATGTCACTCTGCTGGTAAGCTAAAGGGTAGTATAATAGAATTCCCTCATCTGCTGCATATCCTGATTCTACCTACAGAGGGCATAGTTGACATCGCTGAGTGGAGAATGTGATCGCAAGAGAAAAATCTTATTATATTGGAATTTAGAAAAACAGGACCTGCTAGTTATTTATCATGCTTCCAAAGAATAATTTTCTGATGGTAAAATAAGGATAAAGCATTGTCTAGGCTGCCCGAACACAAAATTATAGTACTAAACAAACAGTAACAATTTATAGACAACTAACTGCCAGAATATGTTATGAGCCACATTGATTTCACAGCCTCTCTGAGATAGTGTCATTATTCAAGGCATAGGTGAGGAAGTGGCAGAGGGGTTAGATCTCAGGAAGGCCTGGTTCTTTCCTTTCCATTTTCTGTCTTCTCATCGGCAGGTCTCCAGAGTTCCATACTTTGCTCCTATCTAGACCCAGAGCCAAAACCATCCTGTGCGCTGTGCCACAACCTTGACTGTGAAACTGGGAGCCCTAAGGTCTGTCTGGGGAGAGAGGTCCAGTATACCCTCAGAGTTGTCAAAGCAGACATGCTCAGTTGCAGCCCTGAGCCTCATCTCCCCTGAACTGAGAAACCCCCATTCTCCCGAGTCTATACCTGTGGCATCTCCCCAGCTTCTGCTGGGACACAATTCTGAGCTGGCAAGAGCCCAGCTTTCCAAAGACCAGAAGCCCTCAGCCCTGCAAGCAGCACCTTGCAGCATTAGCATCATCAGCAGGGGCTGAGCTAGGCAGTTCATCTTAAATGCAGGGCAGCTCTCCAGAATTCTCAGTGAAAGGTGGCCTGAGTCTCACATTCCCTTGACCTTACCTTGCTTGGCCTTTGACCCTTCTTCCCCAAATCCCTCCCCCAAATCTCCCCTGAATTCCAAGTGTACCACTCATGACAGCAGCCCTAGAACTTTATTCACTGAGAGGTCTGCCTGGTCACTCTGGGGTATAAACAGGACTTCCTGACCCCCACCTTTGCCCTCAGCTTCCCTCCTTGCAACTGGCCCAGCCACTCTTTTCATGGCAACCTGGGCTGAGACTCACTGAAGACAGCAGCCTTGCAGAAAGGCCCAGAGGTGAGCCTGCCAATGACCTTGGCATTGCAAGTCCAATCAACATCCTCCAAATAATGTCCCAAGTACAGGGAGGAATGTCTTTTCTCTCTCTTCCCCTGGGACCCCTGACTGTGCCTGGCCACTCCTGAGGTCTAGCTATAAACCAGTGCCCAGGTTTCCACCTGAGGACTGTAGCCCTGGCCCACCCTTCCAAGGTAAGCCCCAGGTTCTGAAGCTTTCCTGTCACCTTGGGCCATTGGGCTCAGGGGAGTCGTGGTAGCAGACGGAAAAGACAGTTTTCCTTTTTATTTGGTCACTTCTCCTGCCTCTCTCAGATCAGACATGGATGGGGCTGCAGCCCAGGTAGGGGAAGGGGGAGGGTGTCACACCTTGAGCCCTTAGATCACAGCCTCTGTCTACCCACATTCCCACACAAGTCCCACTGTCCAAAAGCAGCAAGAGAAATCAGGGCTCAGAGGCACAGGAATGCACAGGTCACTTTTCCAGGAAGTTGAACAAGTCCAAACCTAAGATCCTGATCCTTTTTCAGCACCACAGACTGGGATATGGAGGTGCTACCGCAGTGTCCAGAGCTCCTTTCCACTGTCAAAGCAGCCTCCTCTCACTCAAGTCGCAACTCATTCCGTTTTGCTCCATCCGGGGCGATATTTGCATTCTTCTCTTTTGCAGTCATTCTGCCAGCCCGACTTTCCTCCGGGAGATCTAAGGCACTGTCAGGAGTGCTGATAGTCTAGCCCAGAGCTGGTTCGCAAGGAGCCCCGCGGCCACGGACTCAGTCCAGCAGTGGGGGCCCCGGGACATCGGCGCCAGCTTCCCCCGGAGGCCTGGGCCACGCCAGGCACCTCGGCCACCGGCCTAGGCCGCTCCAGGTGCGTGTGCGCGGAGCACGAAGCGCAGCGCGGCGCAGACGGCACGAAGGGGCCAGTGGCATCTCGGCGCGCGAGGCCAGGCGCTGCGGGAGGCGGCGCGGGTCGCGGAGGGCTGAAGCCCGCGTCTCCGGAGCCCGAGCCACGAGCGGCCTGGCCGTGACACTCCAGGTGGGCGCAAGGCCAGCGCGGCGCGGGGCTGGCGCGCAGGACCAGGGAGAGCGCGGCGATGCGGTGAATGGCCCTGCGCAGCGTGGCGATCTTGGAGAGCCTCTTGCCGCCCAGGTCGTGCCGCAGCGCGCGCCGCAGCGCGTTGAAGGCCTCGTTGTAGTCCAGGATGCGCTTGCGCTCGCGCACGTTGGCGGCCATGCGCCGGGCCTTGGACCGTGCGGGCCGTGTGCGCGTCCTGCCTGCTGCCTCCTCTGCCTCGCCCTGGCTGCGGGGCGCGCCGTTCTTCCTCAGTACCCCTAAATTCCTGCCAGCCTCTGGACAAGAGCCCCCCAAGTCCTCCACACAGCCCTCGGCCCCCTTCAGGCTCCTAAGGCCTAGCCCTGGCACGCCTCGGAGCATGGCCTATGCCCGGCCCGGCTGCTTCAGCTTTGGGTCCGAAAGGCTGCTGGTCCACCTTCTCAGCGTTGGCTCCTGCTGGCTGGACACTCCTTGGACAGGCCCTCTCTAGATGGGCTTTATGGCACCACGTGTCTCCCCACCCTTCCCATCCATCCATCTCCCTCCTCCTGCTTTATTACCTGCCCCCAGGTAGGATGGTGAGGGAGGAACTGAGAGGAAGGAAGCAGGTAGGGAAGGAAGCATGCAGATTCTTGTACACAGGACCAGCTGAGTAGCCTGGCCACACCCTGGGCAGTGCTCCAACTGCCACAGGGAACTTGCCTGTCCTGCCTCACTCCGGGGGACTGACCCTCTGGGGTAACCTGGGTTCTCTTTCTTTCCTTTGACCCCAGATAGAGTGCTACATTTGGTTCTGAAGAGGAGAGTGGATGGTCTTACAGAAAGATAACAATGTAGGTTGAGTGTGATTTAAGAACCTCGAGGGTCAATGAGATGATTTAGCAGGTAAGAGCACCGACCGCCATGCATCGAGACCTGGGCTCAATCCACAGGGTTTTCACGGGGGTAAGTAGGAGAGAATTGACTCTGGCAAGTTGGATTCTGACTTCTGATTACAACATGCTGTAGCATGCACATGTATACACAAAGAGTGTGTGTGTGTGTGTGTGTGTGTGAGAGAGAGAGAGAGAGAGAGAGAGAGAGAGAGAGAGAGGTGAATAAAAAAAGAAACTTCAAAGTTCTTGTCAAGTCCTGTGGGCAACCAGAGTTGACCTTAAGGAAAAGCATGATCATCCCAGAAGGCTCCAGAAGGGGAAAGGCAGATCTGACACAGTAAGCTACCTGGGGCTTCGGGAATTATACTATCATGAAGCTGACAGGGATTCTGGGTTGGGGTTTGGATTGAGTTTAGTACTTCCCCTAACATCTCTTTGACTCCCCCTTCTTCAGGAGAGCTGGGCTGTATCAGCAGCAAAGGGTTATCCAGATTTATCTCTGGTGCCCCCTTGCAGTAACCATCAGGGGGCATCCTTTAAATCCAAGACCCTTGAGCAGCCCTAGCCCATGACACAGTATGGATGTTATGAATGCAGTGGACAATCCTCACAGTCACCACCAGGGTTTGGAATTTTAAACAAGATTTTTAAAAAGGAAAAGAAAATAATAATGCTTAAGCTTAGAGAAAGACCCTCAATGAAATTTCAAGTATGTATACATGGTTTCAGCAGCACCATAAGATTAAGAGTAATCTCATTCCCAGCCACATTCCAAATGCTACATTCCAAATCAGCGAGAATGGGCATATAGTTCACATCCATCTCACCAAGAGCATTACCAATGGCCTCGTTACTTGAAATTGAATTTCCCCACAGAGGAAGAGAACAGGGCACTAGGAGACAAATTGTATGTATGTATTTATTTGTGATTGTTTATCTGTCTTGCAGCGCACTAGACTGCAAGTATTCTAAAGACTATATTTCCCAGGATCAATTCCTTCAAAATCTGTGATATATGTGGAATAGAATCAGCTAAGCTAGGTATGTTGGCACACATCTATAATCCCAGCAGAAGGCAGAGGTAGGAAGATCAAGAGTTTGAGGCCAGCCTCACCTATATAGAGAGTTTGAGGCCAACCTAGAGAGTTGGAGGCCAGTCTAGACAACAGGAGACCTTGCAAAGCAAACAAACAAACCAGAAAACACAAAAGTATCTAGAAGCCAGGCATAGTAGTGCATGCCTGTGAGCCAAGCACTCAAAGAGGGCTGAGTGAGGAAGATCATGAGTTTGAGCCCAACATGGACTGCCTAGTGAGGCCCTGTGTCAGAAAAAAGGAAGGAGGGCTGGGGGTGCATCTCAGTGGTAGAGTACCTCTACATAAAGCCCTTGGTTCAAACCCTAGCACTGCAAAATAAAACAAAACAAACAACTAGGCAGAACCAACTATTCTAGTATCCAAACATTCTTGCCCACTGTCTAGCTCAGGCAAGCAGAAGTCAGTCTCTGATCTCAGAAGACAGGACAGGCCAAAGCCCAGGCACCTAGTTTCTGAATGTCACATTCCATGGCCACCTCTGTCTCACCCACCATATCTTTTAGTCTGTTGGAACCACACTGAAGATTTCCAAGTAACCTGTTACAAGTAGACACTAGGACTAAGAGCCTTACCCAGCCCCTGAGAAATACCCAGCCCAGGAGGCCAGGGAAGAACATCTAGACTGTTCAGCGCCAGAGTGCCAAGTAGTAGAGGAAGCTTGATGGTGCCAAGCTGACCTGTGCCAAGTCAGTGGGCTGAACTGCAGTGTTGTTCCTATTCTGACACCAAGGTCTTAACCTCTCTGGACTGGACCTGCATACTCAGCTCATGAGCACACATGCCCCAGCACCCAAGGCCCCATCCACCTCCAGCCAATAACACCTCACTATACAAGCTTATCCCAGTCATCTCCCCCAGCCGCACACCTCTTTTTGTTTTGTATGGAAACTATCTTCTCTATGAGAGCTTAACCAGGGGACTGGGAAAATGGCTCAGTTGGTAATGTGCCTATAGTTCAAGCTAAGGACCTGAGTTCAGATCCCCAAGCACTCACATAAAAGCTGGCCACAGCAGCATGTCTCTGCAATCCTAGTTCTAGGCAGAAACATGCTGGCACAAATCCTAGGCAGAGACAGGTGAACCCCTGGAGCTCATTGACCAGCCAGCCTAGCCATATCGATGAACTCCAGGTTCAATTAGAGACCCTGTCTCAAAAAAAAAAAAATAAGGTAGAGGGCCTGGAGAGATGGCTCAGCAGTTAAGAACACTAGCTGTTCCTACAGAGGACCCAGTTTCCGTTCCCAACACACATGGCAGCTAACAATAGTCTATAACTCCAGTTCCAGGGGATCTGACACCCTCTTTGGCCTCTGCAAGCATTGCACAACATGTGCACTTACATACATGCTGGTAAGACTCATACACATAAAAAATAAAATTTTTGAATAAAAACATAATAAGATGGAGCCAGGTGTGGTGCCGCATGCCTTTAATCCCAGCACTTGGGAGGCAGAGGCAGGTGAACCTCAAGGCCAGCCTGGTCTACGTAGTGAGTTCCAGACCAACTGGGGCTACAGGGAGACCCGGTCTCAAAAAAATAAATAAAAATAAGATGGAGAGCAATTGAGGAAGATACCTGATAACCACCTTTAGCTTCCACATGCATACACATGCACATGTGTGCACACACACATACACATACATACACAGATGCACCAGCATTAAAAAAAAAAAAAGTGTGTTATGTGTAGGCAGGACCAGCTATGTGACTTCCCAGGCCAACTGCAAAGCAAAAGGAAAATGTGGGGCCTTTATTCCAAACTATCAAGAAATTGAAGATGGTGATAGACAGCATTAAACCAAACCCAGGTGTTTTGAAAGCACTGCACAGGTCCCGGGCCCATGAGTGTAGGCAAGAAGCTCAAGCTCTGGATGAAAACTTACATATCTAACAAGATCTTCACTACACCCCCAAAATGGGCAAGCTAAGAGTACCCCCATCAGCATGGAGGGATGGAGAGGACCTGGGCAAGCAAGACTTCCCAAACAAGTCATCCTTCCCCATCAATCTCCAGGGCCCCCCACAGAAGCAGAGGGGAAGATGCGAAGGTTTGATAAGCAAGCTTAAACTGCTTCCAGCACCTTGCTTCCTCCTCACATCCTCAAACTCACACTCCACTGTGGGCAGTATGCTGCTTATTAATAATTAATCATGAAAATAATGACCTTATTAGTAGATACTAACTTCTATGAAGTACTTACTTATTGTAGGACAGGCATTATACTAAGTGTTTTTAACCATACATTATCGTAGCTTCACAACAATCCTGTATAGAAAGCCTATTTTTTTGGGGGGGGAATCTTTTTGAGACAGGGTCTCCCTGTAGCCTCAGCTGTCCCGGAACTCACTATGTAGACCAGGCTGGCCTTGAACTCACAGAGATCCACCTGCCTCTGCCTCCCAAGTGCTGGGATTAAAGGTGTGCGCCACCACGCCCGGCAGAAAGCCTATTTTTACAATACCCATTTTACAGACTTCAAACTGAGACTCAGTCAAGGAACTTATGCCAAGCCACTGGACTGACCTGCAGTGTAGCTCCAATACCAAGGTCTTAACCACTCTGGGCTGGGCCTGCAGTCTCAGCTCATGAGCACCCCTGTCCCAGCACCCAAAGCCCCACTGACCACCAGTAGTTACTAGAAGCCTGGCATTTGTCTTTTGAAGTGAACACTATTAAAGTGGAGGGGCTGGAGCTCAGTAGTAAAACAGTTGCTTAGCATGTAAAAGGGCCCTAGGTTCCATCCCCAATAAGGAGACAGGTTAGAGGATGAAGAAATTTAAATAGTTTCAATGCCATACATGGCAGCACATACCTGTAATCCCAGAACTACACAGGCTAAGGCAAAAAGATTGAGAGTTCAAGCCCACTCTGGGCTACAGAATGAGACTGTCATTTTTTTTTAGGGATTTATATTATTTTTAATTATATGTATGTTTCTCTGTGTATATGCATATGAGTGCAGGTGCCCACAGAGGCCAGAGTTGGAGTTATAGATGGTTGTGACCACCAATCCTGCCTCAATTCCTTTTTTACTTTATGTGTATGAGTGTTTTGTCTACATGTATGTAAATGCACCATGGGCATGTAATGCCTGCAGAGGCCAGAAGAGAGCATCAGATCCCATGGAACTGGATTCTGGGAACCAAACCCAGGTCCTCTACAAGAGTAGCCAGTGCTCTTAACTGGTGAGCCGCCTCTCCAGCCCCCTGCCTCAATTCTTAAAATTTCATTTTCAACAAAGTATGAAAAATGAAAAGTAGTTGGCCAATATGGAGAAAACCTAGAAGGTTGAGGTCAGGGCAAATGGAAAAGTAAGCAGGGGAGAACTGGACTAGGAGGGAGGAGAAAGCCAGCCAGCCTGACAGCCAGCCTGCTGGAACTAAGGCTTGGGCTTCAAGTTTCCTTGGCCATCTGTAACCAACTCCAGTGGAACAGATGCCCATGAGATCCCAGAAACAGCAGCAGAAAACAGAAGTGACAGGCCTGTGCCCACTGACAGCTCCAGTAGGTGAGCCTGGAGTAGCCTGAGGGGATTCAGAATCAGCTTATAGTTCTGAACTTACATCTGTAGCTGCATCTTTGTTGGGAAGTTCTGAACTGAGTTCCCATGGCAGCCTGTAGTGGACCACCAGTCTTAGCACCTTTTACTCTTCTTTGTGGAGCCAGCCCCGAGCCTCCCCTACAGAGGTCCGTTCAGTCTTCTGAACTCCATGTCAGGGTCTGTCACGTCTGCATTCATGCCAGGCCACCTCCAGGCCCCTTAGAGCCTTAGTTCCTAACACAGTGCATAGTAAGTGTGAGCAAATATTTGCTGAATGTTGAATGGCACAACCCCTTATACTAAGATAATTATCACTGGTATGGTGATCCACATCTGTAATCCCAACATTAGGGAGAACACAGGAGGATTGAAAATTCAAGGTCAGCCTGGCCTACACAGCATGACTTTGTCTCTAACAACAGTCATCATTATACTGAAAACTCTACATGGGTCTGATCAAGCAAATTTTATGTTCATATCCAGTGAACACCTACCAAATAAATACAAGAACTGCATACATGGACAATCACAATCAAATGTGTCAATGCAAGGAAGTTATGAGGCTCAATGTTAAAATAGAGTGAAGAAAATCCTGCAACCAAATAGAAATGTTTTCATTTTCTACCCACTCCAATCACCTGGGATGGTGGAGGGGGTATTTTTGTCAGGTGTCTTGAAGCTGTAATTCTCAAATGTGATGGTAGCAGCAACATCAAGCAAAAACTTCTAGAGGCCCTGGGAGTAGACAGAAAATTTACAGAGATCTTCCAAGCCCACTCCAGACCAGCCAAGGTATCATGCAACCCCTGGGAAAAGAGGACACTTCAATGTACCCAGAGTACATCAGAAAATGCTACCTGTAAGAAAGAACACAGCCATGTGGTAGCCTTGAGGATGACCAAGAAAGTCACACTGACTTAGACTGGTTTAATCTCATCTTTAAAAAGTAACTTCCTAGGTCTGGAGAGATGGCTCAACAGTTAAGAGCCATACTGCTCTTGCAGAGAACCAGAGTTTGGTTCCCAGCACCCAAGTCTGGCAGCTCACAAGACACACACACACACACACACACACACACACACACACAAAAGTAATTTCCCTGAAGTCCTTTGCATCTGAAGCTTTCATTCTTTTTTTATGGTGTAAATTACAAATTACAGGTAATATAGAAATGAATAAAGAAATGAATGCACCAGCTACTGCATTCAAAACTGTCTCTACAGCAAAGCAGTTTGAATGTTCAGAAAGATATTATAAGGGACTGGAGAGATGGCTCAGTGGCTAAGAGCACTAGCTGCTCTTGCAGAGGACCCAAGTTCACATCTCAGCTCCCCTGTCAGGTGGCTCATAACCACTTTTAAGTCCAACTCCAGATCTGATACCCTCTTCTGGCCTCAGTGGGCACCAGTATACGTGTGTGAATACCCACACAGACACACACACATAAATAAAAATTAAATATTTTAAATATATTTATATGTGTCCTTACAGAATCTAAGTCAATGCTTATTAATTTTGAACTTGCATAGCCAAGCGCGCTGATGGACACCTGTAATCCCAGCACACAGGAGGCAGAGGCAGGAGGATTGTTGAAATTTTGAGACTAGCCTGGTTTACATAGCAAGTTCCAGGTCAGCAGGGGAGTGGGGGGCAGCGACGACGACGACACGGGACGACACGGGACACGACGACGGCATGGACGACACACTACACGACAGGGACAGGACGGGACACGAACGAACGGGGAACGGGAAAAAAGAGAAAGGGAAAGGGAAGGAAAAGATGCCTGCACATTAACAACTCAGGGATCACGCAGGCCTGTGCTTGGACGGCGGGAGCATCGTGGGCTGCATCGATCCCCGGCCCCGCCGCCCGACTTCAAAGCGGCACCTGCGGGGCGGCGCTGGAATCTCGCCCCTGCCCCCTGCCCAGCGCAGCAAAGAGAGGGACGGCTGCGAGTGATTTAGGGCGGGGCGGTTCCGCTGGCTCGCGAAGGTGCCTATTATCACTCAGGCCGCCTGGATTTCAGAAATTCCTGCTCTTCTCTAGAAGTTCCGGCGTCGCTCCCCCTGGGGAGCTCAGGATCCCACCTTGGAAGAAAGCCCGGGAACAACCTCTCAGGACCCGGCTGTCTCCCTGCCCCGCCAGACTCAGGGCTTCCTCTCCCTTGCAGTTCCGGGCTCAGCGTGGGACACTGGAATCCAGGAGATGTGGGCTCTGTTCCAGGCTCAGCGGCTTCATGCTGTCAGTCAAAAACAGGGGGGGAAACCCTGTATGCACTGGGCGCCTTCATGCGAGGCAAGCGCTCCCCTTCTGAGAGCTACACCCAAGCCCCAACAAAACATTACTGACTGCCTGATGGTGTACTTGCTGGTGGTTGAGAGAAGTGACTGAAATAGCCAAAAACTTATCCTGATGGAGGTCACTTTGCTGGAGAAAGTAAATAATAAATATGTAATTTGTGTATTAAAGGATAGGGATGTAGCACAGTTGATAGAGTGCTTGCCTAGCATCCGGGAGGTTCTGGGTTCCACTCCCAGCATGCATAAACCAGGTGTGGTGATATATGCTTGTAATTCCAGGAGGTAGATGCAGGAGAATCAGAAGTTCAAGGTCATCTTAGGCTACATAGATTTCGTTCGAGGCTAGCCTGTCAAAAAAAAAAATTAAATTAAAAAGGTAAGAAGTCAGTGACTTACTAGAATATTTTAGCATATATTCACAATAATCAAAGTTAATCTTTGAAACACACACAAGCATGCATGCGCAGCTGTGCATTAAGTAAATATTGTTGAAGCCAGCAAAGTGACATATGCCTATAATCCCAGGGCTCAGAAAGCTAGGCAGGAGAACCTTGAATTTAAGGGCAATCTGGGTTACATATCCAGACCATGACTCACAGAAGGAAGGAACAGAAGGTGGATTAGAAGTGTATTAATGGACTGGGGAGATGGCTCCACACTTAAGAGCACTGACTGCTCTTGCAGAGGACCTGGGTTCCATTCCCAGCATGCATCTGGAAGCTAACAACCATCTGTCAACTCCAGTTCCAGAGTATCTGGCACCCTCTTCTGACATCTGTGGGCATTACATGCACATGGTGCACTTACATATATGTAGGCAACACAGTCATAATTTTTTTTTCAATTTTAAAGAAGTATATTAAACAGTGATAAATGCTACAGAAAAAAAAAACAGAAAAAAATGTAGTAAGTGTACGTGCGGGGAGGGGAAGTCGAGGAAAGCAGACCTGAGAAGGTGACAGCTAGGTAAGAAATGTGTCTAGGCAAAGAGAATGGTAAAGGCTCTGATGCAGGAACATACCTACAAGTTCCAGTGGATACAGGGTGGCCCATTGGCCTGGGGCTGAGTATGAGGTAAACAGACTGATGTCAGCAATTTGATGGTGCATAGACAAGTAAACCACTGAAATATCTGCTTTTATTTGGCAAGAGATGAGGAAGCCTTTAAATATTTCCTCTCTAGCTGGGGGATGTAGCTCAGTGGCAGAGAGCTTGACCAGCAAGCTCTCATTCCCTCCACCCCATCCCTCTCCACGGATGGCAGGACTTCTCCCTCAGCTTAGTGTCCTTCCTTCCCAGGACCCCCGTTTGAACTCTAGGTGTTGTTGACCTCCTGTGTATCCTGCCTCCGCTCCATCTCTCCTGGGGACCTGTCCCACCAGTCACCTTCCCTAGGTTTTACAGCTTTTCTGTTCCCGGCTCCTTCCCTGGAAACACAAATATGCAGCCCAGGCTGCTTTCTCCAAATGAGTGCTCTTTCCTGGAATTGACAGCTTTGCCCCCTCCTTTCATCTCTGGCCTCAACTCTCAGCTCTCAGAAGTAGAAGTCTGACTCTTGCCACCTCGAAAACCCCAGCCTCCTGAAACTCCTTTCTATTTCACTCATCAGCATTTCCTGGCCAATTTAGTTGGCTACTGAGCTCTTGCTATTGACAGATGTCAGGACTTAGGTTAGGTAAAGAAAACATAATACACAAAACGGACATTGCCCCCGCCCCTCTGAGCTAGCCATGAGTGGGAAAGGCTGTCCTGTAAGTCAGTCACAGCAACAGAAGTGAAATGGGATAAAAGAACCAGCAAGATTTGGAAGCAGTATAGAGGAAATATAAGCTCTGAGAGGCCAGGGGGCATTTGATCCCTGGAGAGAAGTTGGAAATGGACTTCCAGTGATAAATGGGGGACTGGGAGGTCTCAAAGCAGTGTGGAAGGGCATTAAAGAGGGAGGGTGCAGCATGTGGCCCAGCCTAGACGTGTAAGGCAATGTGGAAAAAATACAGTAAACTGATTTTGCCAAAGCATGAAGTGGGAGACCAGGAGATGACTGGAGATAAGGCTGGGGATCTCTAGGCACTATGGGGAAAATCTTGGGTTTTTGTCTTGTACACAGCAGCCCAGAGTGGCAGAGTAGTGGAGCATTCCTAGAATCACAGCACTCTGGAGGTTGAGGCAAGAAGTTCATGAGGTCTAAGTGAGCCTGGGCTACATAGCCAGACCCTGATAAGTACACTGAGGCATATCACAGTATATTGAATTGTACCTTGAATACATTTGAATAGTAGAGAATGAGTTGAACACAAGTTTCCTAGGAAGAAAGGGTACAGGAGGGAGAAGGCGGTCTGAGCTCGGCAGGTGGTAGAGACAGGCACGTGGTCGGAAAATAGAACAAGCAAGTGGTGGTGACAAAAAGGAGTCTTATCTCCACATTCTCCTTCAAGATTGGAGGCCCTGGGCTTCGAAGAGCCTATAGCCTATGGTTCTCTGAAGTAGAGTCCAACTGTGGACATTGGGATCTTTTTCTGGGTGACTGGGGGACCTTGGTACCATTGGCTTCTGGCAAATCTTTTCTGTATCATTTCAGCCTTTGAACAGTCTGCTGTCTGGGAAAGGGGTGTCCTCAGGTGGTGCTTGGGAAGTGGAGAGTCCTGGGTAGAGGACAGACAGGATGAACACTTGGCTCCTCGACCTGAGTCTAGGGAAAGTGGTGTCTCACAGAAACAGACAATCAAGGGGAACTCACTCTGTTGGGACCCTGTGGGAATACTCAGGATTCTAGCTAGGGTGTCAGTCCAGCCTCTCAGTTTCCTACCTAACTTAATTCTCATCTTCTTGATTCTTTGAGTCACTTGCAGTATTGCCCCCAAACACCCTCTGCTACTACATGATTCAAGTTGGGTTTTTTTTTTTCCAACCAAGAATCTTAATAATCAAAGAAAACAGGAAGCAACCATCCTGTTGTGCCTCTCTCTCTTCCTCCTGAGCCAATCCCAGCACCTACCATTTGCCAGCTTTAAGAGCTGGCACAGGTTACTTCACCTCCCTGACCCTCAGTTTCCTCATCTGTAGAGTGCATTTGTGGACTCGAGCCACAGCTCTGTAGAAGAGCACTTTCAGATTATGTGAGGCCCTGGGTTCAATTCCCAGCACTGCTAACTAGAAATAAATAAATAAATAAATAAATAAATAAATAAATAAATAAAT
>NW_008333884.1:1747824-1750180 GCF_000622305.1 Nannospalax galili
CTTCATCATAAAGTTATGAGAATTCAATGACAATGCTCAGGAAGTCTTTGGCCAGCTGCATGACACAATAGTAAGCATTTAGTAACATTTATTCTCTTTCTGGCAAACAGCATTCGAGGATTCCATCTTCATGCAAACAATTGGCTCCTTCTACCGCTCCCATTAACCCACACAGCATACTCCTCAACTGAGCACCTCCTTCATAAGCTCCTCCAGTCATTGCTTCTCTGGTTCCTTGGCCTCCAGCCATGGGACACCTTGACCATCCTTCACCTCTGCTATGCCAACGCCCCACAGCCAGGTGCTGGTTTGGGCTAGAATCAAACCATCCTTTCCCAGCTCCACAGCCTTGGACAAGATACTTATCTTCTTTGCGCCTCCTCAATCTCCTTGTTTTAAAATGGGCAGGTGGAGTAATACTGCTTCATCAGATTTCTTGTGAGAAGTAAATAAAACAGGGTATCCTTATGAAGCTCTTGGCCTGCTCCTTGAAGGTTGCAGGGACATTAATTCCCTCCTCCTGAACTCCCTCCTTCCTGTCAGGCTGCAAATCATCCACCTGAGCACTAGCAGCCTCACCTTCCAGGCCCAGCACTGTTCATCCCCTCCACCCACTAATGACAGAGCCATTGGCTTCCCATTAAGAAAATGACAAAGAGGTCTCTGTGCGTAGCTGGTGTCCAATTTCGAGACCTTCTCCAGTCAGTAGGGAGTAAAGCAGGAGTGCCTGGCCTGGGGCTGACAAGGTGGGGACAGAGGGCTCTGCCTCCTGGGAGAGGCAGCTTTTGCTCTGGCCAGGGCTGATGAAGGCCAGGAACTCTCCAGAAAGGATTCAGCTACTTTGGCCAGGGTTCCTAGCAAGGTGTGATGGTGCAGGCCTTTAATTCCAGCACTCTGGAGGCAGAGACAGATTTCTCTGAGTTCAAGCTCAGCATGGTCTACATAGCAAGTTCCAGGACAGCTGGGGTTATGGGAAGATGCTGTCTTCAAAATGAAGAAAAGCAAAAAAGCAGAGCTCCTTTCCTGGACTCAAAAAGCTGAGAACCAGAGGTGGGCGCAAGATGCCATCTTTGACCTCTGAGGCCAGTCTCCTCATCTGTTAAGTGGCTAGTGTTTACTTTCTAAGGTTAGGGTGAGAATAAAATGGAATAAGCCAAAAAATAAGTTTCTAGAACTCTGAGGTCCAAAAATGGTATCCATCATGATTGTGGCTATTTCTGTTATTGCTTTCATTATTGTTATTGAACTCAGGTTGCTTTCATTATTGTTATTGGAACTCAGGTATCAATCTTTTCAATTCCATTTGGTGATTAGTTTATCCTGTGTCCAAAGATGTCCTGTCTGTATGTAATGTTTGTCTATCTGGATCTGGGTTTATTTTTCAGAATAGTTTTGGGTGTTCTAAGCCCTTTATATTTTCAAAGGAAGTTTAGAATTCCTTTGTCTAGTTCTATGGCTATTCTGTGATTTTATTTTAAAAATTAAATGTGTGTGTGTGCATGCACACACAGAGGACACCTTGTGGGAATCAGTTCTCTTCTCCCTCCTTGTAGGTCCTGGGGCTTGAACTCAGGTCATCAGGCTTGTCAGTAATCTGAGCTATCTCACAAGCCCTATGCTATGATTTTACTTTGTTGGTGTATTTGATTTTTGTTTGGTCATCCCAGCTGACCTGGAACTGGCTATGTAGCTCAGACTCGACTCTGTCTCAGAGATCCACCCGCCTCTAGCTCCTGAGTGCTGGGATTAAAGGTGTATATCACTGTGCCTGACTGATTTTATTTTCTGTGTATAATGCTTTGTCTGCATGTAGGTAAGTATATGCAATGTCCACAGAGAAGGTATGAGAAGGTTTGAGATCCCCTGTGTCTTAGTTTGTTTCTTCATTGCTGTGACAAAATACTCTGACCAATAATCCACCCGCCTCTAGCTCCTGAGTGCTGGGATTAAAGGTGTATATCACTGTGCCTGACTGATTTTATTTTCTGTGTATAATGCTTTGTCTGCATGTAGGTAAGTATATGCAATGTCCACAGAGAAGGTATGAGAAGGTTTGAGATCCCCTGTGTCTTAGTTTGTTTCTTCATTGCTGTGACAAAATACTCTGACCAATACCAACTTGGGGAGGAAAGGGTTTATTCCGCTTACATCTCCTGGGTCACAGTTCATCAGGGAGCCCGAGGTAGGAACTCAGGGCAGGAACCTGGAGGCAGGAGCTGGAGCACAGGCCATGGAGGAATGCTACTTACTGCCTTGCTCCCCTGGCCCCTGCTCAACCTGCTTTCTTATCCAACACAGGCCCACCTGCCCAGGGGTGGCACCACCCACAGTGGGCTGGGCCCTCCCACATCACTCA
>NW_008333884.1:1750370-1752113 GCF_000622305.1 Nannospalax galili
TGACCCCTTCACACTTTCAACACCAGAACCATGCAGGTCTCAAGACTCTTATACATTACCAAGTACTGCTTCTAGCTTGGGGTGGAGGCTGTCCCCTCTGTGTGCTGACCCTGAGGAAATACCTCCCAGAAGATTTCACCACAGTGACGCTGGTCTCTTGTTACTTACAGCTGATTTTTCAGCCCCAGCTAACCAGCATCAATTGTCCCAGTAAAGCAAAGGTTTTGCTTCAGGTTCTGGTCTCTTCTTAATCACAGCTGATTCTTCAACCCCAGCCGACCAGAACCCACAAATTCTCAATCTAAAATCTCATACGAAGAGCCCTGATAGTCTGCTTCCCTTTGAAGCTTCACAAGCCAGGCCCCCATTGTTCACAACTCTTTCAGCATAACTGTTACAAGGTCCACAGCAACAAACTCTAAGCACTCAATGACTTTTCCATCCCAAAGTTCCAAACACTTCCACAATCCTCCTTAAAACACCAAGGTCAGGTCTGTCACAGCAATTCCCCACACTCTGGTACCAATTTCTGTCTTAGTTTGTTTCTTCATTGCTGTGACAAAATACTCTGACCACTACCAGCTTGGGGAGGATAGGGTTTATTAAGCTTACATCTCCCAGGTCACAGCTCATCTAGGAGCCCAAGGTAGGAACTCAGGGCAGGAACCTGGAGGCAGGAACTGGAGCACAGGCCATGGAGGAATGCTGCTTACTGGCTTGCTCCCCTGGCCCCTGCTCAGCCTGCTTTCTTATGCAACACAGGCCCACCTTCCCAGGGGTGGCAGCACCCACAGTGGGCTAGGCCCTCCCACATCACTCAACAATCAAGATGCCCCATGGACATGGCCACAGGCCAGTCCAATAGAGGCAATTCCTCACCTGAGGCTCCCTCAACCCAGGTGTGTCAAGTTGACACTAAAGCTATCCAGCACATCTGGTAGCGGAGTTAGCTGCCATGTAGGTGCTGGGATTAGAACTCTGGTCCTCCAGAAGAGCAGTAAATGCTCTTAACTGCTGATCCATCTCTCTAGCCCTCTATGATTTTGTCTTTTATACCACTTTGATGCCTGTTTCTTTCTCAAGGTAGTTTCCCTGGTGGTAAGAAAAAGATTGCAGGAATCCTAGAGTTCACATACATACTCCATCATGCACAAAAGGAAAGAGAATGATCCAGGGAGGGTGCCCCTAAAATCTTGACCTAGGTGGTGGAGAGATGGCTCAGCAGTTAAGAGCACTGGCTATTCTTACAGAAGACCCAGGTTCAAATCCTAGCACCCACATACCAGCTAACAACCATTCATAACTCCAGTTCCAGGGGCTCTAACACCCTGTGCTGTCCTCTTTAGGCACCGCATGACACGTGCACTTACATACATGCAGGCATAACATTTATTTACATAAAATAAAAAATTTGGGGGCTGGAGTGATGGCTCAGCAGTTAAGATCACTGACTGCTCTTTCAAAGGACCTGGGCTCGATTCCAGCACCCACATGGCAGCTGCTAACCATTCTTAACTCCAATTCCAGGGGAATCCGAAGCCCTCTTCTGACCTCCTCAGCATTGCATGACATGGGTGCATTCACATACATGCAGGCAATACACTCATACACATGAAATTAAAATCATAAATAAAACATTTAAAAAAATTATCTTCAGTCCAGCCTGGTCTACATAGTGAGTTCCAGGACAGCTGGGGCTACAGGGAGACTCTGTCTCAAAAAGACCAAAAAAAGATTATCTTG
>NW_008333884.1:1752877-1762268 GCF_000622305.1 Nannospalax galili
CAGTTAAGAGCACTGACTGCTCTTGCAGATGACCTGGGTTTGATTCCCAGCACCCACATGGTGGCTAAAAACCGTACTTAACTTCAGTTCTAGGGGAATCCAACAGTCTCTTCTGACCTTGGCAGCATTGCACTACATGGGTGCATTCACATACATGCAGGCAATACACTCATACACATGAAATTAAAATAATAAATAAAATAGAAAAAAATTTAATTAAAATCCTGACTTAGAGAGACAGTGAACTAATGTGTTGTTGTTTGTTGTTGTTTGTCTCCCCATGTAGGCCTCCTGCCTCAGACTCTGAAGTACGGAGGCTGTAGGTGTGCACTACCATGCTGCATTTGTTTTAAGCCAATAGGTTTGGAGGTGATCTGTTACAAAGCAAGAGATGATGGATCAAGAAAAAAATTTAATTAAAATCCTGACTTAGAGAGACAGTGAACTAATGTGTTGTTGTTTGTTGTTGTTTGTCTCCCCATGTAGGCCTCCTGCCTCAGACTCTGAAGTACGGAGGCTGTAGGTGTGCACTACCATGCTGCATTTGTTTTAAGCCAATAGGTTTGGAGGTGATCTGTTACAAAGCAAGAGATGATGGATCAACAGATGGCACTGTCCCTGCAGCTGACTGGATTTTCCAGTGAGTGTGAGCAGTCAATGGACTCTACCTCAGGCCTGCCCCCACGCACGAACTTCTCACTAGTCCTTTCCCTTCTTGCCAGCTTTGCTACCCTTGCCTGCCACAGGAGTCTCAGGCTAGAAATGTTAGAGTCATAGGTGACCATGAAGTCCCTGACTTCATCATGCTTGAAAGAGAACTGTCCAGAAAGAGTGTCTGACCGGAAACACCCTCATTGAATATCCATGAACAGGACAGGAAATAGGCTTTTATGTATAAGTTGCTGAGATTGGAGATTTATCTATTATAGTAGCTAAATTACTTTAACTGGTATTCTCTTCCTACAGAACTTTATCGGTAAAATTTTTAACAGAAACAATCTCAAAGCATTTATCACTTAATAACATAAGGGTCATCAAAACAATATGAGCGTTTCAGACTCCCAGCAGAAGACTTTTAAAAAAGAACAAACTGTATTGTCTTGCCTTCTCAACTTTTCCTCTCTTCCATCATTTCTAGATGGACACACTTTGTAGCAGAGTAATATTATCATCCTTTTAGCATGATCGGCCCCAGTTGTTTTCTTGACTTTGATTCAGAATGAATTTATTCTGCATCATCTGATGTTCACATCCTTATCAAAACCAATAATACAACCCTCTGTCCGAATATGCACTTGCTCACAGAGCAACACCTGAATCTGAGATCAATTTTGCAAGTATCTAAAGATGAGGCTGATGGGTTACACCTTCTGGCTCAGGCTGCAGTGCACCATGGTGGGAGTCACAAAGACCACAGGAATGACACACTGCCTCAGAAAGCAACTTCTGGGATGAAGATTATGGGTAAAATTTAAAGCATGCTCATGAATTTCCTCTACATTCGATCCTCCATTAGGAGTTATCCAGGCATTCTCTTTAGCCTATGATGATAGCTAAGACCCAGAGAGGCCACTCACTTGCTCAAGGGTACACAACCCATGGAGAGAGCAAGAAGACAGTAAAGCAAGTGGCTGAAAAGAGACGGGATAATCTGGTTCCCAACGTTCAGAATTCAAGGACAGGTGGCCAGGAGATGAGTCCTGCAGGAGCCACAGCTTACCAGGCAAGTGACCTTGGACAAGTCATTTAATTGCTGTGCTGGAGCGCTTTAGTGTCAACTTGACACACCTGGGTTGAGGGAGCCTCAGTTGAGGAATTGCCTCTATTGGACTGGCCTGTGGCCATGTCTGAGGGGCATCTTCTTGATGAGTGATGTAGAAGGGCCCAGCCCACTATGGGTGGTGCCACCCCTGGGCAGGTGGGCCTGTGTTGAATAAGAAAGCAGGCTGAGCATCGGCCAGGGGAGCAAGCCAGTAATCAGTGTTCCTCCATGGCCTGTGCTCCAGCTCCTGCCTCCAGGTTCCTGCCCTGAGTTCCTACCTCGGGCTCCCTGATGAACTGTGACCTGGGAGATGTAAGTGGAATAAACCCTTTCCTCCCCAAGTTGGTATTGGTCAGAGTATTTTGTCACAGCAATGAAGAAACAAAGTAGGACAATTGCTTACTTCCACTTGACAAATTTTCAAGGCTGTTGGTAGATATTTAGGAGATAATATATGTAAGATTCTGGGCACTAAATAGGCATTCAACTAATGTGTGACAAATGAATTAAAACAGTGTAGCCTAGCTTGACACAAAGTTAGCTATTGTTCCTATTTACTTTATATACAAACATATTACTGCATATTACTAACAAGGTTGTCATTTCAACAAGGCCCTGGAATTTGGGAGCCTCTCAGGCCCCCTCCCCCAACCCTTCCCCACCCCCCCATCCCCACACCCTCCTGCATCTCCCCAGGCTCCCCCAGACTTGCAGACCCTTGCCTCCTCCCTCACCATAAATCAGGACCTCAGGCCTGTAATTAAGCAGCCCCAGAAGGACTGCTGCACCCCGCCCACCCTGTCCCAGGGGCTTCCTGCGCCCCGCCCCTCCAGAAGGGGAGGGAGGAGCTGGGAGCTGGGGGGTCCCTCCACCAGCCCCTTGATTTACTGCCCTGTGTGTGAAGGATATTTATGAGCCAAGGCCTTGAGCCTGTGAACGGCACCCCAGGGCTCAAGACACCCTACAACATCCGGGACACCCCACCATGGGAGGGGTGGCGGCTCAGGGATGCCCCGGTTCAGTTGTTTGAAACCCTGAGTGTTTCCCTCAACTGGTGTCCAGGTCCTGGGCTCAGGGCCCTAGATCTGACACCCTGTTTTTCAGATGAAAAAATTAAGTGTGAGGCCTTGTTGTCCTTACTCCAAAGCTCTGGCTATTCCTCGGTCCTCAGTGATCTCTGGTGGATCGGTATGTCATCATGTCCCCCGCCCTCCCCCCACCACCACCTTTGACTTCATCTTGACCCTAAGTGCAAAGACTCAGGCTAGAATAGGCACCTACTTGGGGAGAGTCAGGAAGGGTAAGGAAGGGGGCCATATCCTCCAGGCACTTCTGTCTTTCCACTTAGGTTTGAGTCTCACGCTTTGTAGTTTTGTTTTGTGTTGTGTTGTGTTGTGTTTTGTTGTGTTGTACTTTTGGAGACAAGTTCTCATGGAGACTAGGTTGGCCTCGAATTTGCTATGTGGCTAACCTTGAAGTCTGATCCTCCTGTTTCAGCCTCCCAAGTGGTATCATCTAGGGATTTAGGAACAGGTTCATTTTCTCTGCAAATTAAAGAATTAAAGGGCAGGAAAGAAGTGTTATCAGAAATATTGGGGAGTTCAGCAGAGCTGTCATATATCTGGGAAATCAGGGTCCCCTTCTTGGAGTTTTTAGTCTCAATAAGAGAACTTAAGAATAGACGCAATGGAAGTTTGAGGACAATTTATTAGAGTTTAAAAGGAAAACCCCAGGGCAGGCAAGCTGTAAATCTGGCAGCTGCCAGGAAGGGAGGAGGAAGATGGAGAAGAGAAGAAACAAAAGCCTTGTTTCTTCTTGGAAGTCAGCTGCATGGTAGCAGACAGCCAGCTGATAGGGAGGGAGCTTTAGAAAAAGAGCACCAACACCCACAGCTGAGCTGGGGAATTTGAAAGCATACTTAGGATCTGGCCAGCATCTGAAAGAAAAAGACAGAAGAGAAGAAAAAAGAAATAGTTATGCCTTTCTGAGGAAAGGTGAGCAGAACCCGCCCAACCTCATGGTGACTTGCAGGGACCGCACTAGCCTGTGAGGATTCTGGGAAGGAAAAGTACTTTATCTTGAGGGGGCCCCATCTTCCTAGGGATAGTCCTCTAGCCAGGTCCCTGAACTGCCCCACTGGCTTAAACATTAAAGGAGGTGACAAGGGCATATCTCTATCCAGAGCTACGTAGAGTCTGTTCTTTACACAAGTGCTGGTATTACAGGTATGTACCACCATGGCAGACCTTGTATATTTTTGTGCCCATTTCATGCATGTGGAAACAGTCTTCCAGAGGTGATACAGCCAGCTGGTGGTCACACAGTTGGAAGTGGGCAGGCATCTGAAGTGGTTTTTGGTGAGGTTGAGGAGTCCTGAGGGGAGCAAGGTGGAATACATTGGGGGATAGGATTCATAGGGGCTCAGAGAGTGAAGGGCCTTGTGGCCCCAGGTGTCAGCCAAAGAAAGAAGCCTCCTGGAAGATGTAACCAAATCTCTCTCTTCTGGGAATATGCCTGACAGTCACACCTCTGGTGGGTCATGAAACCTGCCCTCTGATGCAACAACCCACTCCACTGTGGAACATGGCAGCTTCTGAAAGGAGGTTGGGCTTCGGTGCTCAGCAGAGAAGCAGGAACGCTCTGTAGCCAGGCCAGGAGGAATAACCAATACTGGACTGGCAGGGTGTGAGACTTCTGGTCAGGCATGCCTAGGGCCTACTGGGTGGTGCCTGGCTGGGCAGCTCCCATTGCAGATACCTCAGGTAGTGTCCCTGTCCTTGACATCTGGCTTTTCCTGGGGCAGAATGTGATGTTGTCAGTGATGGTCATGCTGGCATTAGGGGGTGCAGGACCAGCTATGACTCTGCATTCTGCTGTGAGTGCCAGTAACCTGGAGCTGCACTGCACCCCTACCCACAGCTTTCCATGGTCTTACCATGGCTTCCTCTCCTCCTTGGCCCACACCAGCATCTGGAGGGGTTTCCAGGTATAAAGCAGATGTATCTTCCTGCCATAGCATGAACTATGTGACCACTGGTGGGCACGCACTATACAGAGGATGAAGCTAAGGCACTGACTGCGAAAGTGGAAGGTCCATGACGGCTCCAGTAAGGATGGCAAGGTGTTCATGGGGCCAGGGGAGCTGAGTACCTCCCAAAATCATACCCCAACCCTGAGGCTGTCAGAGCTGCTAACAATGGAACATTGTGCATTGACCTCAGCTACATCATGCAGGCTAGGCACAGTGGTGAGGACTGTGTCTTCTCCTTACTCGCTGGCTACTGTGAACCCCCCAATGGGGTATCACTGTGAGGAGGTCTCTATTTCAACCTTTACTTCCCTGGCCAGGTCATTGCCATGGCCCCTCCCATCTACATTGATGTCTTGGAGTATGATGATAGCACCCCAGCTACCAAGTCACAAAGTAGCAAGGATGTCTCCACCTTCTTGTGCTGGGTATCTGAGTCACAGTATGATCTCTCCAAACACCTGGGGCTCAAGATGTTGGTGATGATGGGCTTGCTACTGTCCCTGATTTATGCCATGTAGTGGTAGAAGTGGTCAGTCCTGGAGAGTCGAAAACAATCTAGTAGCTGCCCAAGTGGCCTTGCCCACAAAGGCCCTCAAAGTCTAGAACAGTCCCACCAGACCTGTTAACCTGTTCAGGCCTCAGCTGGCCCACTGGCCTACCTCCTTTTCTTTCTTTCTTCTTCTTTTTTTTTTTGAGACAGGGTCTGTCTGTAGCCCCAGCTGGCCTGAAACTCGGTATGTAGACCAGGCTGGCCTTGAACTCACAGAGATCAGCCTGCCTCTGTCTCCAGAGTGCTGGGATTAAAGGTGTGCGCCACCACGCCCGGCTGCCCAGCCCCTTTCCATCTGGGAGAAGAAAGGGTAGGAGACCAAGCTCTTGTTACAGATCTTCGGCTCTCATCATGGGAATAAATTAAGTTAAAAAAAAAAAAAAAGAACAAAACCATCATTTACCTTGTTGGTATAGCCCAAACCCCAGGAAGCATCCTATATATCCCAACTCCTCCCACACTGCTAAGCCCCTGGCCTACCAAGACTGGGTAGCCTGACTCTTGCCCCAGTCTGTCTGCCCCTCTACCCTCCCAGCCATTGCCTTTAGGGTAGAGGATCTGGGAAATGCAGGTTCTTTGCCGCCTGAGTCTTCACATTCTCCAAAGTGCTGCTGAGCACTGAAGTGGAGAGTTTGCTGCTGCCCAGACTTAACACAGAATCTTTCCCTTAATGCACCTCTGTAAGTGGAGAGATGGCTCAGTGGTTAAGCATGCTTATTCGTTTGTTGCAGAGGACCCAGGTCAGGTGGATTGCAACCATCTGTAACTCCAGCTCTGGGAGATCCAACACCTTCTCCTGGACACCCTTCACAGGCACCTGCACACAGACACAGACACACAGACACACAGACACACAGACACACAGACACACTTGCACAAACGTGGTGCAGTTACAACACACACACACACAATTAAAAAGTAAAAAGCCGGGCATGGTGGCACACGCCTTTAGTCCCAGCAGTCGGGAGGCAGAGGCAGGTGGATCTCTGTGAGTTTGAGGCTGACCTGGTTCACATAGCTAATTCCAGGTCAGCTGGGGCTACAGGGAGACGCTGTCTCAAACGAGCAAAACATTTTTAAAAAGGTAGAAAATTTTAAAAAAGAGCACCTCTTGGACATGACAAGTGCTCCAACACACACTTCTGTTGTTAATTTGTTGGCATTAAATAGGAATATAACATATAACTTAGCCCTGAAGTCAGGCACACCCCCATTCAGCAACACCCAGAACTAAAGAGACCCAGTTAACATGCCATAAAATGAAGGTGACACGGAAAGCAGAGGAACAGCACTGGAAACACAGTAGGTTCCGTCAGCTCTTCTCAGAGGAAGTCTTATGAAGGAAGCAAGAAATTAAATCTAAGAAGTGTGATTAAATTCTTTCTCTTCAGAGGTGTTCCCTGGGCAGTTTCAGAGTCTCTCTTCCTTTAAGCACGGCCAAATCAGAACATTTTTTACTACTAAAATCAAAAGCTTTGGAATTTTGGAAAGAGAAATTCGGAAAGGCAAAAGAAAATTTATGTGGAGTGTTTACGCCCTCTGCTGGTCACAATGTGGAACTTTAAAGAGATGAACTTCCTAGGCCCCCCAGGCACAGACCTTGCTACTTGGGGGCTCCCTGCGGTCAGAGGCAGCAAACCAGTATCTTATTCGTATCTATCACCCAGCTCCTGCTGCTGGGGCCAGGGCCTCCTCCACCCCTATACCTCACAGAAGCCAGTCTTTGTTCACTAGTATTAGCTCTCCCTTCCCAGTATGTAAGGATGTTTGAAGGGAGGGATTATTACATCTATTCGTTTATTTTGTGTGTGTATGCATGCCATGGTGCATGTGTAGAGGTCAGAGGGCAAATTGGAGGAATTGCTTCTCTCCTCCTACCATATTGGTCCCAAGGAATCAAACTTGTCATCAAGCTTGCAAGGCAACTAACTGCCTTTACCCACTGAGCCATCTTGCGCCACTCCACCCCCCACCCCACCCCTGCTTTTCTTTTTGTGGTACAGAGGATCAAACCAGAGCTTTGCTCATGCTAAGCAAAATGCTTCTGGAGCCCTCTAGGTTTATATTGCTGTCCTGCCTTTTATTTTTTAATAGACCCTATTTATTTGATTTTATAGTTACAGAAGTGAAAAATAGAGTTTCCATGTACCCACACCCCATTTCCCTTACTTTTTAAACATTTGTTTAGGGTCTGTGGTGTGTGTCTGTGCACACACACATTTGAGTACCGCATTGTGTATGTGGAGGTCAGAGGGCAACTTTGAATTTCTATCATGTAGGTCCCAATTCAGGTTGTCAGGCTGGTAGCAGGCACCTTTACCTGTTGAGCCATCTCACAAGCACTAATTTTTTAAAAATATTATTTTTTATTTGTTTTTAGAAGAAGCATATCATTACAGCCTTAACATGCCCAATAACTGCTTCCAGAGCAAAGACATAGCTCCTTCTAAAGTGGCTATAAAATTTCTAGGTTCGCTGTTGAATCAATACAGTTATACAATATTGAACTCAGTATAAGCCCTGTAAGACATAAAATTGAATGAGTTTTTAACCCTCAAAAAAGATCTCCATTTCATTCTAAAATATACCGTTTCTTACAGAAAGACTCATTGTTTTTGCCAATGCCAAGATGTTGGCACATGTGTCTCTAATCTGTATGTATCTAATCATTACTAGTCATAATCATTTGCACTTGGATCCTTGGCACCTGTGTATGTCCAAGCACTAATTTTTAAAAATTATTTATGTATTTTGTTGTATATGTAAGTGCACCCCTGTCATGCAAAGCCCTCAGAGGCCAGAAGAGGGTGTCGGATCCCCTGGAACTGGTGTTATGGACAGCTAGCCACCATGTGGGTGCTGGGAATTGAACCTGGGTTCTCTGCAAGAGCAGCCAGTGCTCTTAACTCCTGAGCTCTCTCTCCAGACCCAAGCACAATTTTTTTAAAAAAACACATTCTATCACTATAGCATGTTTGTTCCTTTTTTGTTCTTGTTTCTGTTTTTGTCTTTTGTGACATAGTCTTATTTACCCCAGGCTGGCTTCAAACTCACTATATAGCCAAGAATGACTTTAAACAATTATACTTCCACCTCCACCTCCAGAGTGCTGGGATTACAGGTGTGCACCAGCACACCCAGGTTATGTGCTTGCTAGGGGATCAAACCCAGGGCTTCCTGCATGCTAGGCAGGAACAACTGAGCTACATCCCCAGCCTCATTTGTTATAGTCACAGAACTGGCCTACAACAATAGGCAAGTGCTAATGAGGATGAGACAGGAGGATCTTGAGTTAGAGGCTAGCCTGAGGTACACCTTACTGGGCATGGTGACCAATGCCTGTAATCCCAGCATTTGGATAGTGGAGTTAGGAGGACCATGAGTTCAAGGCCAGCCAGGCATGTTAGAACAAACCTTTAATCCCAGCCCTCAGGTGGCAGAGGCAAGCAGATCTCTGTGAGATGGAGGCCATCTGTGAGATGGTCTTCATAGTGAGTTCCAGGCTAGCTGGGACTACAGGAAAACTCTGTCTCAAAAAGAAAAAAAGAAAAAAAAAGAAAGAAAGAAAGAGAGGGAGGGAGGGAGGGAGGGAGGGAGGGAGGAAGGAAGAAAGAAAGAAAAGAGTTCAAGGCCAGCCCAGTGCTCTTTGGAAGATACTCACCAGGGCCACCCAACTAAAGTGTATATTGCTCCCCTTCTAACAGCAGAGCAGCTGCAAAACTCATTTGAAATTCTTTGCTTTGGCTTCAGTCTTTTGAGCCAGGGTCTTGCTATATAGACCTAACTGGCCTAGAACTTACAATATAGACCAGGCTGGCCTCAGACTGCAGTGATCCTCCTGCCTCTGCCTCTCGAGGGCTAGGATTACAGGTGTACTACCTTGCCTGGATAAAATTTTTTTACCAGAAATTCACTTATTTTTCTCCACTTATTTATTTACCTATCCAATTACATATACTATATGTAATATATATTCACACATATATGGACTCATGAATATTTATTTAATATTATGTAATATTATATTAATATATTAATATTTATTTAA
>NW_008333884.1:1762365-1784868 GCF_000622305.1 Nannospalax galili
CTCAAATTATTTTTTCTTAGTATTTTTAGTTTCTTCCTCCTCTTCTTTGGTCTTAGATATCTGATGATATTATCAAGGGTTGTTTAATGATGTGTATTGCAGCATAATTTTTAAAATATTTTATTATTTTTGCCGGGCGTGGTGGCACATGCCTTTAATTCCAGCACTTGGGAGGCAGAGGCAGGTGGATCTCTGTGAGTTCAAGGCCAGCCTGGTCTACATAGTGAGTTCCAGGACAGCTGGGGCTACAGGGAGACCCTGTCTCAAAAAGACAAAAAAAAATTATTATTTTTATTTTATGCGTAAGTGTATATTGCCTGCATGTATGTGAATGCACCTGTGTTGTGCAATGCCCATGGAGGTCAGAAGTGAGCATCGGATCCCCTGAAACTGGAGTTACAGCCGATTGTTAGCTGCCATGTGGGTGCTGGGAATCGAATCCAGGTCTTCTGCAAGAGCAGCCAGTGCTCTTAACCGCTGAGCCATCACTCCAGCCCTCGCAGCTCAGTTTTAACTTTGTTCTCTTTTTGTTGTAATGTAGTGCTGGGGATTGAATCCAGGGCCTTGAGCATAGTAGTCGAGAGTTTTACCACTGAACTACATCCCTAGCCCCTCCCCGAAGCATAGTTCAGCATATCAAATATTAGACTGGGTGTGTTGGCTAATAACTGTAAGCTCAGCATCCCAGAGGCCTGAGGCAGGAGGATCTTGAGTCTGAGACCTGCCTGAGCTACAGGGCAAGATATGTCTCAAAATAAGCAAAAACAAGCTGAGTATGGTGGTGCATGCTCTTAATCCCAGCACTCAGGAGGCAGAGGCATGCCCATCTCTGTGAGATCAAGACCATCCTGGTATACATAGAAGTTCCAGGCCAACTGGGGCTACAGAGAGACCCTGACTCAAAGAAAAGAAAAAACAAACAATACATGGTGGTGCAAAATTGTAATCCAGTATTTGGGAGGCTGAGACAGCAGAATCTCCAGTTTGAAGCAATCCTGAGCTACATAAAGACCAGCCTTAGCTACATAGCAAGACCTTATTTCAACAAAACAAAACAAAACCAAGGGGCTAGAGAGATGGCTCAGTGGTTAAGAATACTTACTGCTCTTGTAGAAGACCTGAATTCGATTCCTAGGCACTCACATGGCAGCTCACACTCATCTCTAACTCCTGCATGAAGGGATCTGATGCCCTTTTCTGGCCTCCATGGGCACCAGGCATACATGTGGTGCATATACATGCAAGTACTCACATATACAGATAAAATAAAAATAAATAAATCTTAAAAAAAAGCTACATGTACATCAATTAGGGAATGACTAAAGGAGCTTCCACATAATCATTGTATAGAATTCTTCATAGGCCCCTGTTCTAGTTTGCTTTCTGTTGCTGTGATAAACACTATAACCAAAAGCAATTTGGGGAGGAAAGGGTTCATTTCAGCTTATAGCTTTTAAAAATATTTTATTATTTTTATTTAATGTGTATGAGTATATTGCCTACATATATGTAAGTGCACTTGTGTCGTGCAATGCCCATGGAGGTCAGAAGAGGGATTGGATCCCCCAGAACTAGAGTTATGGATGGTTGTTAGCTGCCATGTGGGTGCTGGGAATCGAACCCTAGTCCTCTGCAAGAGCAGCCAGTGATCTTAAGTGCTGATCCATCTCTCCAGCTCCTCATCTTATATCTCACAGTTCATCAGTGAGGGAAGCTGGGGCAGGAAGCTGGGGCAGGAACCTGGAGGCAGGAACTGAAGAGACCATGAAGAACAGCTGTTTACTGGCTTGCTCCCCTGGCTTACTCAGCTACTTTTTTTATCATGGGGTAGGTGCTCCTACACCAATTAGCAATCAAGGAAATGCCTCAGACATGCCACAGGCCAGGCTGATGGAGGAAATTTCCTCAATTGAGAGTCCTCCTTCCCAGGTGACTCTAGTTTGTGTCAAGTTGAGAAAAACTAACCAACATAGTCTCCCTATGCCTCCGTGACTTTCTCTGAATGAAATATATCTTTAAGCACTTTCATGGAAAAACATAGTGATTAAGGTCACAGGCTCTGAACACCAGATGAGTCCAAATTCCAATGTTTTGGGGCAATTTACTTAATCTTTATGAGTCTCAGTTTGAGTACAAAATTGTGACTACAAGGGGATCTAGCTCATAAAATTCTTAGAAGATTAAATAATTACGTGTAAATTCCAACACTTGGGAGCTAAGGCGGGGGTGATCATCGTTTGAAATTAGCCTTGGCTACATAGCAAGACCCTGTCTCAAAAATCAAAAATTTCCAGGTGTGGTTGTAGTACGTGCCTTTAATCCCAGCACTCGGAAGGCAGAGGCAGGCAGATCTCTGTGAACTTGAGGCCAGCCTGGTCTTCATAGTGACTTTCAGGTCAGCCAGGGCTATAGAGTGAGACTCTATCTTAAAACAATAATGAAAAGCAAAAATTAAAGTAAGTATACAAATAAACACATGTAAAATACTTAGAACTGTGCAAGGTACATGCTAAACTTCAATAAACATAAATTATTATTAGAATTATTATGGAAAGGCCTCCAAAATACTGTATTGAGTGAAAAAGACAAGATGCAGAAAAATACAGGGCACATTGCTGTATGTGAAAGTGTAAGAGAAGATCACTTTTTTTTCCCTATGTGGACTGGGAGGACCTCCCTTGTCCCACATCCCCAGCTGAACCCTAGTGTGGTGGTTTGAATGAAAATGTCCCCCATAGGTTCCAAGTATTTGGACATTTTGTCCTCAGATGATGGCGCTGTTTTGGGAGGTTTTAGAAGGTGTGTCTATCCTGGAGGAAGCACATCACTGGGGATGGGCTTAGAGAGTTCTTAAGCCTTGCCAGATCTCCAGTCACCCTCTATTGCTTCCTGTGCCTGCTGGAAGATATAGAGCTTAGCTTCCGCTCTTCTCCAGCCACCTCTGCCACCATGCCTCCCTGCCAAGACGTACTGTAATTCCCCTGGAACCGTAAGCTCAAATAAATTCTTCCTTCTATAAATTGCTTGGGTCAGTGTTTCTATCACAGCAACAGAAAAGTGACTAATACACCTAGAAAGAACAGTTTCTATTTAAACTTCTTCCCAGGATCCCTGAGTAGTACAGAATAGCAATAGCAACCTAGGTAATATTTATTAGACTCTTACAGGGAACCAGACCCTGTGCCAAGCGCTTCCCATGGATGCATGCTACTACTATATATTTACAAATGGGGAAAGTGAGTCACAGGGATTTGGAGCTAGCCAGAAAGTAGCTGAGGTTTGAGCCCAAGCACTTAGACCTCCCATAATCCTTTACCCAGATTCACTAGTTTTAATCATGTTGTCCTATTTATGCTAACATTTTTCTTTCTGTATTTTTTCTTGAATAATCTCAAGATTGCAGACACCATGTTCCTTTCCCCTCAAGACTTCAGTGTGAATTTCCTGAGAACAAAGACATTTCATTCTGCAACCTCAGTAAAAGCTGTCACAGTAATCAATGCTGTTCTCTAGTCTATGGGGCATAGCTACATTTTGACAATTGCTCCAATAACGACCTCAAGTAGCTGAGTATTTCCCTTTCCTGCCCAGTATCTGATCCCAGATCACCTGCTGTGTGTGGCTGTCCGCATCTTTGTCTACTTCAATTGGAAATCAACTTTGTCAGCATTTCTTTGCCTTCACCACAAACATTTCTGTTCTATTTCACTACTGAAACATTGGGTTCATTCAAGAAATGATATGGGTGGGTGTTGACTTGTCAAGCCTGAAGGATCTGGAAACCACAGGATGGAAGGAGAGAACCAACTCCTACAAGTTGCTCTCTGATGTCTGTGGCCGCCAGGGGGACAGACACGGGAATGGATTATCAGGGAACTGAAAAAAGACCAGGGGACTCCTGCGGTTTCTTCACTTATTTCTTCATTCACGTACAAGTGCTAAAAGCACAGGCAACTCAGCTTATATATGCATATACTTATTAGAGTTACAGCTGAATATTTATAGAACAATGAATAAAGTGACCAGAATATAGTAACTCAGTAAAACATGAGCAAGATAGCATTATCACCATCACCATAGTATGCCTTCTTGGGAGAAGTGTTTCCTGAGAAACTAGGGGAGTACCAGCATTCCAGAGATGAGGCCTCAGCAAGCATTCTTTGCATAAACTTTCTCATGAGACAAGGCTCCCCAGGCATACATGCTCAAAAAAGTTACAGCTTATTTTACCAAGCGTGTGTGTGTGTGTGTGTGTGTGTGTGTGTGTGTGTGTGTGTGTGTGTGTTTGCCTCAGCTGGCCTGACGTTTGCTATGTAGACCAGGCTGGCCTTGAACTCACAGAGATCTGCCTGCCTCTGCCTCCCCTCCCGAGTGCTGGGATTAAAGGTATGTGCCACCATGCCAGGCACCAAGCATATTTTTAAAGCCATAGGACACTATTTCACAATTCCTACATATGTCCACATGTACACTGTGGCATGTGTGTGCACACACAAGTAAATAAAGTTAAAATGAAAGAAAAAAATTATATAGAAGCTAGAAGTGCTGGCACATGCCTGTGATTCCAGCACTTGGGAGATGGAAGCATGAGGATCAGGAGTTCAAGGTCATCCTTGGCTACATAACAAACTTGAAGCCAGTGTGGGCTCAGTGAGACCCTATCTTACAAAAAGGGGCTGGGAGTCTGGGGATATGGCTAGTTAGTAAAGTGCTTGCCTAGCATGTGCCAAGTCCTGGGTCCAATTCCCAGCACAGCATAAACTGGATGTGGTGTTGCATGACTGCAATCCCAGCACTCAGGAGACTAAAGCAAGAGAATAGAATTTGACTCCAGCCTGGGCTACACAGCAAGATCAGTCTCACGTGCATGCACACACACACACACACACACACACACACACACACACACACACACAAGAGGGGGCTGAGATCTTCTGACGCAGCAGCATAAGGACCTGTGCTCAAATTCCCAGAACATTAATGAAAAACCAGGCATGGTCCCATTTGTGCCTGTAACCCCAGCATTTGGGTGGTAGTGGGAGGGGTTGTCATAGAAACAGGAGGATGACTGGGCTTTACCAGCTACTGCCCTAGCTTCACATTCAGTGAGATATCTGGCTAAAGAGAGTAAGGCAGAGAGTGATAGAGCAGGGCAGTTGACATCTTCCGCTGCCTCCATGCACATGTGTGGGCACATGCACCACACACACTTAAGCACACACACATAGCACACACACAATGACTATTTCGGGCATGCAAGTAAAAAGAGTGCCTACAGGGCTGAAGAATCATGTGTGTAGTCCCAGAACTCAGGAGGTTGAGGCAGGGGGTGTGTCTTAGTTTGTTCTTCATTGCTGTGACAAAACACTCTGACCAGTACCAACTTGGGGAGGAAAGGGTTTATTTGTCTTACATCTCCCAGGTCACACGCAGTTCATCAGGGAGCCCAAGGTAGGAACTCAGGGCAGGAACCTGGAGGCAGGAGCTGGAGCACAGGCCATGGAGGAATGCTGCTTACAGGCTTGCTCCCTTGGCTCCTGCTCAGCCTGCTTTCTTATGCAACAGAGGCCCACCTGCCCAGGGGTGGCACCACCCACAGTGGGCTGGGCCCTCCCACATCACTCATCAAGAAGATGCCCCTCAGACATGGCCACAGGCCAGTCCAATAGAGGCAATTCCCTGATTGAGGCTCCCTCAACCCAGGTGTGTCAAGTTGACACTAAAGCTATCCAGCACAGGGTGCATCTGAGCACTGGAGTAGGAACCTGGGCAACAGAGCCAAACCTTGGAAGGAAGGAAAGAAGGAAGGAAAGAAGGGAGGGAGGGAGGGAAGGAAGAAGAAAGGGAGGGAGTGTGAGAGAAGAGAAAGAGAAGAAGTGGGAGAAAAAAGCCAGAAGTTACAGTGACACCTGCCTATAATCCCAGATACTCTGAAGGCTAAGGCAGGAGGATTTCAAGTTCAAAGCCAGCCTGGGCTACATAATGAGACTCTTATTAAAAAAAAAAAAAAAAAAGCACAGGAAAAACTACCACACAAAGAGACTCGTAGTGAAAGACTGGCAAAAGTAAGGGGGTTTGTTGGTTTTTATTTTTTATTTTTATTTTATGTGTGTGTTTAGCCTGCATATATGTAAGTGTACCCATGTCATGTAATGCCTTCAGAGGCCAGAAGAGGACATCAGATTCCCTGGACCACTGAGCCATCTCTCCAGTCCCTTGTTTTATTTATTTTTATTTTTAAATTATTTATTATTTTTATTTTATGTGTATGCATGTATTGCCTGCATGTAGGTAAGTGCACCCATGTCATGCAATGTCTGTGGAGGACAGAAGAAGCTGTTGGATCCCCTAGAACTGGAGTTACAGACAGTTGTTAGTTGCCATGTGGGTACTGGGATTCAAACCTGGGTCTTCTGCAAGAACAGTCAGTGTTCTTAACCACTGAGCCATCTCTCCAGACCCCTTGTTTTATTTTTTTAAGATTTTAGTTTTGTCATTTTTAATTACATGTGAGTGTAATGCCCATGGAGGCCAGAAGAGGGTGTTGGATCCCCTGGAGCTGGAGTTAACAGGTGGTTGTGAGCCACAGCTCTTAGCCACTGAGCCAACTTTTGAGACAGAGTCATTATATGGCCCAGTCTGATCTGAGAACTCATTCTGTGTAGCCCATGTTGACGTCAACCTCCCAGTAATGAGATTTCAGACTTGAAGTTTTGGGTTTGGGTTTGGGTTTGGGTTTGGGTTTGGTGTGTGTGTGCGTGTGCGTGCGTGTGTGTGTGCGCGCGCACATGGGCACATGTATGCCATACTGAGCATATGGAGGTCAAAGAACAACTTTCAGGAGTCAGTTCTCACTTTCCACATTGCTTAAGTCAGGGTCTCTCTTGTTTCTGTGGCTGAGTTGCATACTCTAGTCTAGCTAGCCTGAGAGCTTCCAAACAATTCTCCTATCTCCCTGTAGAAGGGCTGTGATTACAGATGCATGCCACTCCCATCTGGCTTTTTACCTGAGTTCTGGGGATGGAACTTCTGTGGGTTTTCAGGCTTACATGGCTCGTACTTTTATCCACAGAGCCATCTCCCTGGCCCTAATCCCAGTTTCATTGGAGGCTGAGGCAGGAGGACCCTTTAAGCTCAAGAGTCCAAGGGCAGCCTGGGCAGCATAGTGAAACTTCATCTCAAAAACAAAAACCAGCCTGAAACCAAGTATGATGACACACATCTTTAACCCCAGCATTTGGGAAATAGAGGCAGGCAGACCTCTGTGAAGTGAAGGCCAGCCTGGTCTACATAGCAAGTTCCAAGCCATCTGGGGCTATAGGGAGATCCTGTTTCAAATAAACCAAACAAACCCCCCAAACCACTACAGAATATTGGAAACAATTCTGGCTGTAGAGAATCAGGTGTTTCTATATCCTCCAAACATCTTGAAGCATTAAAAGATAGGATATAAAATAAATGCTGCCAAGTCATCCTCCCTCTCAAAGGAAACAGAACAATGGAAAATTGCCACTAGAATCCTTAAGCGTTACAAAAATTTGCATCTGTTATGTTTTCTAATAATGATAAACTTTTTTCTGGGTTTTGTTTCATTTTGTTTTGTTTTAAGTTATCATGTAGCCCAAGCTGGCCTCAGAAATCACTATGTAGCTGAAGATGATCTTGAATTTTTGATCCTCCCACCTCTACCTCAAGAGTACTAGGCTGTAGGTGTGATGGATGCACTACATCCACTTTATGCAGTGCTAGGATTGAACCCAGGACTTTGTGCATGCTCGGCAAGCACTTTACCAACTGAGCTACATCCCCAGGCCCTCTTTCTTTCTTGATTTATTTTATTTTATTTTATTTTTTATTTATTTATGTGTTTTTGAGACAGGGTCTCCCTGTAGCCCCAGCTGACCTGGAACTTGCTATGTAGACCACACTGACCTCGATCTCACAGATATCTGCCAGCCTCTTTGGGATTAAAGGCATGTGCCACCACACCCAGCTATTTTATTTTTTTAGTTATGTGTATGTATGTGTGTCTGTATGGGAGTTATGTGCACAAGAGTGCAGGTGCCCACAGAGGCCAGAAGAGGACATCAGATCTCCTGGAGCTGGAGTACAGGAGTTGTGAGACGCCTGACATGGGTGCTGGGAACTGAATCTGGTCCTCTGCAAGAGCAGTAGGTGCTCTTAACCAGAGCCATCTCTACAACCCCCCCTCCCTTTCCTTTCTTAAAAGCAACCTCTGAATTGTTTTCAGGTAAGAACTTGATTAGTAAAATGTTTAAGGAGATGAAATGTAAACTACCTTGATTTCATCACTGCACACTGTATATGAATATCAAGTTATTGAATAGTATCCCATAAATTTATACAATTAAGATAATAATTTAAGGGCCAGCAAGATGGCTCAGTGGGTAAGGGTACTTGTCACTGAGCCTGAAAACCTTAGTTGGATCCCACATGGAGGAAGTTGAGAACCAACTCCTAGGTTGTCCTCTGACCTCCACATGTGCACCATGTCTCAAGTGCTTCCCCCCACAAATAATGTAAAATTTTAAAAGATACAGTTTTAAAAAACAACACATATTCTATACACATTATTTAAGGAATGGGAGGGAATTGGAAGCACGTAGGAAAAAAGTGGAAAGTAAACTTTTGTACTTAGAGGCACGGCTTCACTATGTGGACCAGGCTCAGTTCTGGACTCCTATACTCAGCTCATCCTCCTGCCTCAACATCCTGAGTGACCAGACTGCAGGTGTGTGCCACCATGCATGACTACATAAGGGATTTTACTTTTTACTGAATACCTATTTATGCATTTTTCATTTTATTTATTTTTATTTTATGTGTATGAGTATTATTCCTGCATGTATGTAAGTGCACCCATGTCATGTAGTGCCCACAGAGAACAGAAGAGGGTGTTGGATCCCCTGGAACTGGAGCCATGGATGGTTGTTAGCTGCCATGTGGGTGCTAGACTTCAAAACTGGGTCTTCTGCAAAAACAGCCAGTGCTCTTAACTGCTGAGCCATCTCTCCAGTCTCCTATTTATGCATTAAAAAAATCTGATCAGGGATAGAGAGGTTAAGAGCACTGGCTGCTCTTGCAGAAGACCCTGGTTTGGTTCCCAACACCCACATAGCAGCTCACAACCATTCAGTTCCAAGAGATTCAATGCCTTCTTCTGGCCTCCAGAGAACATTATATACATAAAATAAAAATAAATCTTTTTTTTAAGTATTAACTTTTTTCTTTGGAGAGGTTGGCTCATTTACTTGTGACAAGGTTGAATTCTGTGACATAGGTTGTCTTGGAATGCACCAGGAAGTCCAGGTTGGCCGCAACCTTTCATCAATCTTCCCACCTCAGTCCCCTGACTCCTGGGATTACAAGCATGAATCATTATACCCAGATTTTTTTTTTTTTTTGAGACAGTATCTTGTGTAGTCCAGGTTGGCTTCAAACTCACCATGCAGTCAAGGCTGGACTTGAATTTACAATGTCACCCAGGGGCTAGAGAAATGGTTCAGCTGTTCTTGCAGAAGACCTGGGATTGAATCCCAGCACCCACATGGCAGCTAACCACCTGTAACTACAGTTCCAGGGGGAACTCAGACACTATCTTCTGTCCTCCTTGGGTATTGCACGACACAGGTGCACTTGTATACATGCAAGTAATACACACATACACATAAAATAACAATAATAATAAGCAATACAATATGACCCAGGCTAGCCCTCACAGCCATCTTCCTACCTCAGCCTCTAGAGTGCTAGGGTCATAGGTATATAATACCACACCTGGTAAAACTTTTTTAGTTAATTTTTTAGTTCAATTTGAAAAAAAGTATTGTGTGTGTATGAGATGGGGGGGCATGTGCATGCCATAGCACACATGTGGAGTCTAGAAGTCAACTTTGTGGAATTAGTTCTGTCCTATGTTTACAAGGGTTATGGAAATTGAACTCAGATCACCAAGCTTGTGCTTCAAGCATCTTTACCAACTGATCTGTCTTGCCTGAACTATCTTTGGTTTGTTTTTTAAATTTTTTTATTTATGTATTTGAGTGTTTTGCCTGCATGTATGCAAGTGCACCATGTGCATGCAATGCTGACAGAAGCCAGAAGAAGGTGTCAGATCCTCTGGAACTAGTTTTTGATAGTTGTTAGTTGCCACATGGGTGCTGGAAACCAAACCTGGGTCTTCCAGAAGAACAGCCAGTGTTCTTAACCACTGAGCCATCTCTCCAGCCCCTATATTTGTTTTGTTTTGTTTTTAAGACAGTTTCATGCAACCCAGACTGGCCTCAAACTGCCTGTGTAGCCCAGGATGGTCTTGATCTCCTGATCCTCTTGATCTCCTGATCCTCCTGCCTCCACCTCTCATGTGACCTCTAGATGCATGACACAGGTGAGGCAGGAGACTCCTCCCCTCAGAAAGTGACTACTTTGCTCAGAGGAGGACTCTGGGAGAAGCAGGCACTCAGAATTGGCTGGTTCTTCCAGCATAGTTGATTAGAAAAGAAATAGAATGCAGCAACAGCCTGGGAGAAAGTGAAAAAGATAAAGGTCTATTATTACAGTTTTACAGTTGTTGAAAGGATCGATTGAATCAATCCACATTCAGTCCTTCCTAAAATGCTGGGCACATTGTAAACACTCAATATATGGCAGCATTGAGGATGATGACATACATACAAGGATGATGATGATGATGATGATGATGATAATGACTATAACTGTTCTCAGACTGGAGATCTGTCTATGACTGTAATCTCAGGCTACATGATTGGGAGGTAATCATTCAGGCAGAAGTCCTAGGGATAGGAAAAGGTATTAAATACCTAGAAACCCCTTCCTCCTCCAGCCAGCACACTGGTCCAGAAGGCCCAGGCTTTGTATTCTGTTAGATCTCACCTAGTACCCACTCTTCCTGTCTCAGCTCCACCGGGAACCTTTGCAGTTTCCTGATATTTTCAGGGTCCCCCAGTCTCCCTCCTAGGACTCCAAGAAGAGACCAATGTTTGAGGCCCTCCTGTCAGGCAGAATGAGTGCTCCTGCGGAGCGGCCAGGTGGCACTCACAAGAGACTAGCATGAGCTTGGGCAGCGGGGGAGGTTTCAGAATGCACGGTTATTTTTAACTTGGCACAGATGCCCTATTCCCAGCTAAGGGAGGGGGTGTGGTAGGTGGGAAGCAATCTTGCTTTCCTGGTTTATTATTTTCTTAACCATTTAGGATGCCAGGGACAATGGACATCACCTGGTTTCATCGCTAGTTTCCTTTTCTACAACTCCTTCACGTGTCTTCTCAGACAACATTCTCCCCCACAGGCCAAAGACAGATGGGAAGAAAATGAAATTGACCAAGTGATGATGAATGAGGGCAAGAAAGGGGTAAACATCCCATCCTGAGCCATCAGCAGTGGGAGTGGGTCCAAAAAAACACTTAGCCCCTTAAATTGCTCACTTATCCACTCTGTAGTGAGTTTGCTCCAAATGGCTTGGAAAACTATTGCAGCTAATCAAAGGCAGCAGACTCCTTGCTGGAAGAGGGCCAGACTGGGCCCAGCAGGAGTCTGAATTGAGTCTGGATTCATTAGCGTTATCTATTCCAACATTGTAGTAGTAGGTTTTTGTTTGATTTCAAAGTGAGATGGTTAGATCATTATTTGTTAAATTATAGCTTTTAATTAGTGGAACTATTGAAATGAAAAGCCTGAGAGATGCACACATGCCTCAAGGTTTTTGTTTGGAATTTATAATTATTGCTGTTTAAAAAAGATTAGTTGGAGGGTGTTAGAGGCTTTCTTTTAAGAAAATTCTCAAGTGATCTGCTGCTGGGGGCTGGGCAAACAAAGATGCCAATAGGCAAGGGATAGGCCTCTCTGGTGACCTCTCCATACTGTTATCTGTTCCTCGTGACTGCGGAAAAAGGAGGAAAGGGCTCAGCACATCGGAGGCCCTGAGTTCCAGCCTCAGCATCCTAAATAAATAAATAGGGAAGATTGAACCAGACTGTGGCTCAGTGGTAGACCACTTGCCCAGCAAGCACTCGCGGAATCCCTGAGTTCATCCCCAACTCTACACAGTCTATGAACTATTATAAAGCATCTTTTTTTGAGATATTGGGGATGGAACCCAGGGCTTTGCGTGTGTGCCACAAACCCTACCACTAAGCTACATCCTCAACCAAGGGCTCAGCACATCGGAGGCCCTGAGTTCCAGCCTCAGCATCCTAAATAAATAAATAAATAGGGAAGATTGAACCAGACTGTGGCTCAGTGGTAGACCACTTGCCCAGCAAGCACTCGCGGAATCCCTGAGTTCATCCCCAACTCTACACAGTCTATGAACTATTATAAAGCATCTTTTTTTGAGATATTGGGGATGGAACCCAGGGCTTTGCGTGTGTGCCACAAACCCTACCACTAAGCTACATCCTCAACCCAGTTCAGTACTTTTCCTGAGAGGGGGCCCAGTACAAGAACTGAGGCACTAACGTAGATTGTGACTTTGGTCAGCAGAGCTGGTAGCCAAGACTGAGTACAGATGTAGCTTTAACCAGTTACCCAGCTGGTACTTTATTGTTGGAATCTGAGCTGATTTCCTTCCCTCTGGCTGCCCAACTACCTTTGTCCGGGCTCCGTTGTGCAGAACGGCTTTAAGTCCAGCAGAGGGCGCACCACCGCCTGTTTTAGATGTTTTCGCCTCCATCCCTACGACACCACACCCCCAATCCATCAGAGCCCAGCAGCATGGCTTTCGTTGCTGCTCTACGTTGGTTGTTTGCCCGGCTCTGCTAACAGCAAGGAAGCCGATTACAATCTTTGCGCAGGTCAGGCGTCGGGCCGTCAGAGGCTGTCAATGCAGAAGATCCAGTATCCTTCAGCTTTCGCATCCAAACAAAGCCTCGCTGTTCACTGCACCAGCGGCTGGGGCATCTAGGCGCTCTGGGCTTGTGAGCTGCTTCTCCAAGACTTCAGTTCTGAATTCCCTCCTTCCCTCTGCTCTGTGCTTTTCAGGCCCCACTGATAGCGGGTAGGAAGCATCTCCCCAGTCTGACCTGAGTCCTTGTCCACCACCCTCCTTGAGGCTCCCGAATCACCCATGTTGGTACCCCATCAGCACAGGACCCAGGGGTGTCTTGTCTCCTCTGTCACCAGCATTAAGCACAGAGCTTGATACAGGACACCCCATAAACACACAATGAATAAATTAGTCCAGTCGTGTAAATTGCTTTTAGCTCATTTTTTCGTGCACTGAGCACCAGGTACTGGGGAATCAGAGAGACAAGTACAAGTCCTATCCCAAAAGAGATTGTAATCAGAAGGCAGACATGAGCCTGGGCAACTTGAATTTCTAGCTTCCTCTCAGTAGCTAATTTCACACCAGTCACATAGGAAGGTTGCTTGCTGACCGAACTAACAATATCCTTCTGAAATCCAACCACTGATCCCAGTAAACTTGACTCTCAACATTTTCTCCAGGTTTCTGGGTATGGGAGTCCCAGTTTAGATATCAATGTTCTGTTACTTTGAAGCATCTGCTTACACTCTATATTGGATGGATTCTTCCTTAAAACCAGACCACCTTGCCAAGATTATTGTCATGATTGGTTTCAGTTGTCATCTTGACACACCTGGGAAGAGGGTGCCTTAATTTCAGAATTACCTCTATTGGATTGACCTGTGGGCATGTGTTTGTGCTATTTTCTTGATGTGGGAGGGCCAAGTCCACTGTGAGTGGTGCCACCCCTGGGTAGGTACATCTGAGTTGTGTAAGAAAGCAGGCTGAGGGCTGGGCGTGGTGGCACATGCCTTTAGTCCCAGCACTTGGGAGGCAGAGGCAGGCAGATCTCTGTGAGTTCGAGGCCAGCCTGGTCTACATAGTGAGTTCCAGGCCAGCTGGGGCACAGGCCAGAGGAGCAAGCTAGTAAGCAGCATTCCTCCAAGGTCTCTGCTTCTGGCCTTGGCTTCCCTCAGCGATGGACTATGACTGGGACATGTAAGTCAAATAAACCCTCTCCTCCTCAAGTTGGTTTTGGTCAGTGTTTTCTCACAGCAATCAAAAGTTCACTAGGACAGACATGTTGGTTGTACACCAGAGTTTGAGCTGAGTTTCCCCAAAAGTGGAAACGAGAAAATTGCCCACTGATAGATAGCATGTGTTGGTGGGCTTTGTTGAAATTTTTCGGTTTGGTTTTGTTTGTTTTGAGACAAGGTCTCATTCTGTGGCCCAGGCTGGCCTCAGATTCACAGCAATCCTCCTGCCTCAGCCTTCCAAGTGAACCACCACCACACCTACCCAGCTTGTTGGTTAGATTTTACAAAATCTGAGTATAAGTCTGATGCTCTGCCTCTCCCTATTGCTTTCATCTTTATGCTTAATGACCACATTTGTTCGCTTACAGGAGTAATCAAAAGATCCAGCTGGCTCTCTGTGAGGGAGAGCAGCACAGGCAAAGCCTACAAAGAGGAATAGCTTTCTGACAAGTGAACGTCAAATCCTACAGATGAGCTGGGAGGGGAGGGCATGCTACCACTGTGACCCGGAGCAACTCAGATTCATTTCTAGAAGAGAGTAAATGTTTGGGAAATGATTTTATGCAAAATTCCAGTTTCTGGCAAAGGCTCAAGCATGCAACGAGTAAAAGAAAAGGCTTCAAAGTAGATTGTTTTCCACTTTTGCAACAACAAAACCCAAGAATTCGATCTTTACAATTTCATGATGTTGAAATTTTACTCTATAATGAAATGCTTTGTCCTTGTTGCCATTGCTTTTCTAACCACACAATTGCTCCAGCTATAGCTGTGTGCACTGGTGTGAATCAAATACTATCTGTCATTTGGATTATGTGTCGTCCCGCCATAGCCCCCAGCAAGGATCCCAAGGAATACAATTAAACCATTGCACTAGATGGTTCACAGAGTAATTCTATCAAACCATTGAAAATAATGTAATACTAGGGATGCTTAAAATGTTAGACTATAAAGAAAGAAAATGTTCAAAGTCTTTTAAAAACATAGGCACAGAACTGATATCAAGCTCAATAAAGACTACTAAAACTATGAATGTAAATATATCTCACTACTTAATAACAGTGTAAAAAGTACAGATGAAGCATTAATATAAATGATGACATAGAATATTATAATTAATATGTAATGATCATATAGTATTCATTCCTGGAATTCAAGGATGGTTTGTCATAGGAAACTCTACCATAATCCAGAAATTCTGCTCCTAGTAGACTAAGTTGTTTTGTTTTGTTTTTGAGTTGTTATTGCTTTTTGCATTGTTGAAATTCAAACCTTGGACCTTGTGTATGTTAGGCAAGTGTTATACTGCTGAGCTATGCCACAACCCAACCAGATGATTTAGAAATTTTTTTTTTTTGTCTTTTTGAGACAGGGTCTCCCTGTAGCTCCAGCTGTCCTGGAACTACTATGTAGACCAGGCTGGCCTTGAACTCACAGAGATCCACCTGCCTCTGCCTCCCCTCCCGAGTGCTGGGATTAAAGGTGTGAGCCACCACACCCAGCTTAGGAATTTTTTTCTATGCGTGAAAGATTGGGAATCTACTTTGATGAACAGAGGACCCAGGGTCACTTTTTCCAGAAATGTTTGAGTCTAAAATATGCCACGAAGAGTGGCACAAGCCTATAATCTCAGCACTGGAAAGGCAGAGGCAGGATGATTGTGAGTTCAAGGCCTGCCTTATAAAGTTCAAGGGTATTTTTGCTACTAATAAGATCCTATCTCAAAGAAATAAAAAACAACCTAAGAGTTGGTGTAGCTCAGTAATAGAGCACTTGACTAGCCCCACATTCAGTCCCAGCACACACATACAAAAAGGAATCTAAGATATACTTTGGTCAGTCTCATAGGGATGGGAAACAAAAATGGAAGCCAGTCAGGGTAGGTAGTCTAGAAAACTACTCCAACCCCAAACAGTTTTAGGCTGGAACCTCCTTGACTCTGAGATGCTAAGAGAGTAGGGAATTCTGTTCCCTATCCAAGGAAGCTAGATCTTCCTCTTACTACCTTTGTCTTCTGGTCATAACAGCAAGCCTTGAAACCGGTGATCCTGGAGATCCCACACTCCCCGAAGAGCCAAATAAGATAGCATCCTGGGCCCATTTTTGTTAAAGTCAGGGTCTCACTGTGTAGTTCTGCCTAGCCTAGAATTCTCTTTATAAACCTGGCTGGCCTCAAATTCACAGAGATTTGCCTGCTTCTGCCTCCAGAGTTCTAGGATTAAGGGAGTGTGCCACCACATAAAATTAATTTTTTAAAACAATTTTTTCAATCTTTAATTTTTTACTTCTGAAAGAATATTTTGGATAAATTGATATTATATAAAAATGAATAGGAATATTCGTCTAACAAAACAAAACATTATGCCCATTGAGCAACATTTCCCAGTCCCCAATTCCAGATAACCACCTTTAGGGCCTCTATTTCTGTGAGTTTGTCTATTACATATGACTCAGAGTCATGTCCTCTTCCATCTATTACAGGCTTCTTTCCCTTTATGTCTTCTAGGTTTATCCATGGTGTCAAACATGATGGAATTTCTGTCTTTTTAAGGCTGAATAATGTTGTTTCCCAGATATGCCATAGGTAGATTGATTAACTGATTGATTGATGATAGAAAGATGGTTGGTAGATAAATATCTCGCTGAGAGGTACTTTCTTTTTATATATGCCCTATTATCACGTGTTCTTTCTGTATTCATCTGTCCATGTGTATTCATGTGTTTTCAAGTCTTGAATATTAGATATCTCTTCAAGATCCTGATTTTATTTTGGAGATATATACTCAGTAGGGGAATTGCTGGGTCACATATTTTTATTGTAGTATTTTTGAGGAACCCCCTATGTTGTTTTCCATAACTAGTACACCATTTTATAGTCCTACCAACAATATACAAAAATATCCAGTTAATTTTTTGAAACAATTTCTTGCATAAGTCATAGGTAAACAGGCACAAGAGAATATTGGTAATAACAATTAACAGGGCTGAGAGTGTGGCTCAGTGGTAGAACATCTGCCTAGCATGCATTGGGTCCTGATTTCAATCCTCAGAACCACACACACAAAAAAGACCACTTTTATTATATATCAGTATATTAGAGACAAGTAATAAATAATCATAAAAATAAATAAATTACATAGGAATAAACCTCAGAAGAAAAGTGAGATTTATTTAGAAAGAAGACTTGGCCCTGTAATCCCAACACTTAAGAACCTGAAGCAGGAGGATTAAAAATTTGAAGACAACCTGGGTGACAGAGTAGAACCCTGGACCCTGTGGAAGGGAAGGGGAGGGGAGGGAGGGAGGAAGAAAGGAAGGAAGGAAGGAAAGAAGGAAATTTAATTGCCGTTGTAGTAGTGTTAAGATGTGGGATGTGCCAGGTATGGTGGCAGACGCCTTTAATCCCAGCACTTGGGAGGTAGAGATGGGTGGATCTCTGAGTTCGAGGCCAGCCTGGTCTACATAGTGAATTCCAGGACAGCTGGGGCTACAGGGAGACCCTGTCTCAAAAAAGTAAGAAAAGATGTGGTAAATTTAAGAAGTGTTTCACAACCTGGTGTGGTGCTCCTGCCTATATTCTCAGCACTTGAGAGTTGTTGGCAAGAGGATTAGGAGGTCAAAGTCATCCTTAGCTACATAGTGAGTTCAAGACAAGCCTGAATTATGTAAGTCGTTGTCTCAAAAAATCCAGAATAGGGGCTGGAGAGATTCCTCAGTGGTTAAGAGCACTGGTTGCTCTTACAGAAGACTCAGGTTCAGTTCTAGTGCCACATGGCACCTAACAACCATCCATAACCAGTTCCAGGGAACCAGATTCCCTCTTCTGGCCTCTGAGGGCATTGCATGCATGTGGTCTTACATATATGCAGGCAAAACACTCATACACATTGAAGTAGAGACCAGACCCTCACCAGACACCAAACAACCTGCTGGCACCTTGATCTCAGACTTTCCAGCCTCCATTCAGATCTGTAGGCCAATGGATTTCTGTTCATCATAAATTACCCAGTTTTGGGGGCTGGAGAGATAGCTCAGTGGTTAAGAGCACTGGTTGCTCTTGCAGAGGACCCAGGTTCAAGTCCCAGCACCCACATGGTGGCTGACAACTCTCTGTAACTCCAGTTCCAGGGGAATCCGACACCACCTTCTGACCTTCATGGGTATTGCACAACACAGGTGCACTTACATACATGCAGGCAATACACTCATACACAAATAAATAAATATATAAATATCCAGTTTCAGGTATTCTGTGGTTGCAGGACAAAATGCATTAAGGGACCAGTAAAATGACTTAGCAGGTAAAGGAAATGACTTAGCAGGTAAAGGCACTTGCCACAAAGCCCGTGGACCTAAGTTCCATTCCTGAGTCCCACTGGGTGGAAAGAGAGAACTCTTGCAAGTTGCCCTCTGACTTCCATATGTCCGCTGTGGCATGGGTATACACACACACACACTCTTAAATAAATAAATAAAACTATAAAAGGTTTTTTGAGGCAGGATCTCATCCTATTAACCTTGGCTGGCCTGTTCTCACTGTGTAGACTAGGCTGGCCTCAGACTCAAGAGATCTGCCTGCTTCTGTCTTCTGAGTGCTAGGGTTGAAGACACATGCCACTATGCCAGGTTATAATTTAAATTTTTTAATGCACTAAGACATAAGCCAAGTCAAGAAAAATAAATTTTGGAAAATATTTTTGACTTCAGGAAAAGACCCTATTTCTCTAATATTAGAATGTCGTCTAAAAATTGATAAGGAAAAGACTAGTAGCCCAAGAGAAAACTGAGCAAAAGATATGAACAGATGGTCCACAGAAAGGAAAAGAAAATGGGCTCTTATTGTGAAAAGATGCTCAACCCCAGTCATAATAAGATAAATGCAAATTAAAGCTATATTGAAGGAGCATTTCACTCATTACACCAGTAAAAATCCAAATATGTGGATATCACACAGCTATAATAAAATAGTCTCAAATATTCTGGAAAAGCAGTAAATTTACACCCATATCAAGGATAATTTAGTGTTTATCAAAGTATATTCAAATGTATAGACCCCTGTGATCCAGTAATTCTAATCACAGAATTTTTTTTGTAGTGTTATCTTTACACATGCACAAAATGACATTCAGTCAAGTTTTTCCACTGCAATCAGATAATAGCCAAAGATTGGAATGCAAACTCAACATTCAACAGTAAAGCACTGGATTAAATTACGGTACCTCCATAAGTTGGAACATCGTACAGGTGTAGAAAGAGAGCCAAGAAGCTCTTTAAGCATTTTATAGAAAAATCAGTTTGATGGTTAGTGTTAATTGTAAACTTGACAGAATCTAGAATCACCTGGGAGACAGGCCTCTGGGCATGCTGGTAGGGAATTATTTCCATTGCATTAAATGAGGTGGGAAGACCCACCACCATTCACTGGCTGGGATCCCAGGCTGTATAAATGATGAAAGGGTGAGCAACGGGATGTATTTGTTCCCCTGTTTCGTGACTGTGGATGCTGCGTGATCAGCTGCTTCAGGCTTCTGCCATCTTGGTTTCCCCACCAAGATGGACTGTATCTTGAACTATGCACTAAAATAAACACTTGACCCCTTATGTGCTTTTGTCAGTGTTTTATCACAGCAACAAGAAAAGAAACTAAGATGATGAGTGTTGGGGTTTCAGTATGAAGTGTCCCCCATCAGCTGTGATGCTGAGGGCTTGGTCTTAAGCTAGTAGCACTGTTTTGCAAGGTGGTGGAAACTTTAGGAGGTGGAGTTCAGCTGAAGAAAGTAGGTGTCTAGGGATGTCCCATCAAAGGCTATCTTTTCTCTCTGCTTCCTGGTCACCATGGGGTGAGCTGCTATGCCCATCACTACCTTATACCATGAAAGGAGCTCACCACAGACCTAGAAACTTTGCAGTTTCACCATGACCTGAAACTTCTGAAACCATGAGTCAAAATCTTTAAGTTCTCAGGTAATTTGTCACAATGAGGAAAAGTCTAACACAATAATCAAGATCCACAGTGTTGGCTAGATGGCTAATCCTGGGTATCAATTTGACTGGATCTGGGATTAACTGAAGAGAGAGAGAGGGAGGGAGGAAGAGAGAGAGAGAGAGAGAGAGAGAGAGAGAGAGAGAGAGAGAGAGAGAGAGAGAGAGAGAGAGAGAGAGAGAGAGAGAGAGAGAGAGAGAGAGAGAGATCTTGATTGGATCATTTGAAACTGGAAGACCCACCCTAAATGTGGGTGTTACCTTCTGATGGCTACCCACATAAAAGGCCAGAAGGGAGCTCTTGCTTTTTTGCCCCTCATCTTCTCCCTCACCGGTGAGGTCTTCTTGCTGCTGTGACTAACTTCTCTGGATTCCAACATAGACTGAAGACTAGCAGATCTCTTGGAATTCATTTGGGACTACTGAGACTGGATATCCAGTTTCACGGACTGAGCAGCTACCTGAATCTCGACCTCTCCAATGTGGTGCAGTCAGATTCTATCCTGCAAACTTATCTAATAAACCCATATATTCTGTCTCTTTAGAGAGCCTTGACTAATACCCACAGTAACAGGGTTGACAAGATGGCTCAGTAGGGAAAGGCACTTGCAGCCAAGCCTGATGATCTGAGTTCAATTCCCAGGACCTACATGCCGGAGGGAGAAAACTGACCCCTGATAGGTGTCCTCTGACCTTCACATGTGGGCCATGTCTGTCATGTGCACACACACACACACTCACACACATACAATATAACCCTTAAAAATTTTTTTAATTTAAAAAGAAGATACACAGTAACAACAACAAAAGCTGAGGTACAGAATAGCAAGCTACCATCTGAGTTAAAAGCATGGGAGAGATAAAGAACTAAGTCATGTTGTTTGCAGGAAACTGGATGTTACTGGAGATAATCATATTAAGTGAATTAAGCCACTCTTAGAAAGACACATAGTTGGGGCTGTAGAGATGGTTTGGTGCTTAAGAGCACTGACTACTCTTGCAGAGGACCTGGGTTCAGTTCCCAGCACCCACATGGCGACTAACAATGCATATAGTGCACTTACATTCACGTAGGTAAAACACTCATACACAAAATAAAAATACGTAATTTTTTTTTTTTTGTCTTTTTGAGACATGGTCTTCCTGTAGCCCCAGCTGTCCCGGTACTCACTATGTAGACCAGGCTGGCCTCGAACGCACAAAGATCTGCCTGCCTCTGCCTCCCAAGTGCTGGAATTAAAGGCATGTGCCACCATGCTCAACCATAAAATATATACATATATATGTATATATGTAATTTTTTTTAAAAAAGACAAATAGTCCATTTTCTCTCATTTATGGTTCCTAGATTTTGCATAGACACACACAATCATTTGTGTGCTTCTGATGTGAAAGAAGAAATGAAGCTGTCTAGGGGACAAAGGGGACCAACTGTGGGTGAGGGGCATGAAAAGGAGGGCTGGGGACTGTTGGGGAAACGGGGAGATGTTGGGGAACCCTGCTGTTAGGGTTGCAGTTTCTTCATGCCTGGATAGCCCTGAGAGGCTCGGCGCCTGATGGAGAGACTCCCCTTTTCAGCATGGGGCCTCCTGCTCTCTTCCTGGCTCACCTTGAAGTGCCGCCAAACACAGATGCCGTATCTGAAACATGACCTCTGGCATAGAAACTACCAGGTTTTTTCTATATGATAATCAGGCACTGTCTGACAGTCTGGAAGACAGAAGCCCACTGCCACATGTAAATAAAGCATACTATGAGCACCTATCAACTGAGGCTTTTGCTACTGCCTCCACACTATAAATTCTCTAGTTTTCCCACTAATAAACGGAGCTGTTTTCACTGTGTCTGGAGCTGTATCACTGCTGTTTCACTGCGCCTGTGACCAGTTTCCACGGAATGGCTGTCTTGGCCGTCCTGACCCCGTTCACCGCTTCTGCTCTCCCTGCCCTCATGGGGCAGTGGCCAATGACCCACGAAGAAAGGGAGAGCACCCTGCAGCTGGCCCCCAGAGCCTCCCGCACTGCACAAGAAAAATACCTTCAAGATGAATTATTGCTATAAATATACAAAGCTTTGAAGCATTTAGTGTGATCAGTCTCCCCGGAAGAGCTGTCTTCCGTCAGCACTCACTGGCTGTCCTGACCCCGTTCACCGCTTCTGTTCTCCCTGCCCTCATGGATCAGTGGCCAACGACCCGCGAGCAAAGGGAGAGCCTTCCACAGCTGGCCCGAGCCTCCCGCAGCTTGGTGCAGAGCCTGCCTGCGCCCGCCGTGGAGAGAGAGAGAGCAGCCCTGCAGGGGACTTGCATGTTCAACTTCTGTGAAAAAAAAAAAGGATTGGGTGTATCAGATCCCCTGGAACTGGAGTTACAGACAGTTGTTAGCTGCCATGTGGGTGCTGGGACCCAAACATGGGTCTTCTGCAAGAACAACCAGTGTTCTTAACTGCTGAGCCATTTCTCCGGCCCCAGATTTCTTTATTTTT
>NW_008333884.1:1785291-1786457 GCF_000622305.1 Nannospalax galili
ATGTCCTTGCCTGGTGAATAGGGGATGTGAAGGAGAAGTAAAGGCAAGAGTAGCTAGCATTACAAGTTCTAGACAGGGAACCAGAAAAAAACGTCAGAATAGGGCAAATTTCAATTTTTCATGTCAGAGTCCATTGGGATTTCTTGATGAGAGCTTCTAAAAGCATCCCTCTATTGGGTTCCTCCTCATTTTCGTTTTGGCTGCCAAGGCTGGACTCGAGAATGATGGACTCAGGATTTGTTTTCAGGCACTTTGATAGCTGTTGAAGTGATTAGAATCAGTGTAGGTACCCTCTCAAATGCTTCTAGATAGGGGGAGAAAACAAATTTGTCCATCATTTTAGAACAATAGTGGGGTGTCTCCCTTAGGTACAGATGGGCACTACAGTATTGCAGACCAAGATTTGCAACCATATCTGGCTTCATTTGGAAGCTTGAATGAGATGTTTGCTCTGAGTTGACCCTCCTCTTTGTAGACTGGACACTGGTTCAGGTCCATCTTGTGGGGTCTCCATGACCTCCCCAAACAAGAGGACAGGTGACTCACCACAGTTATAGGACATTTTGAGAGATGTTCCATAGTCCCCTGGAACTTAGTAGACCTTGGAGGACAAGGAGCAAAAACTGTCCTTTATGTCCCTCTTACCAAATTAGTATAGGCCTCAAAGTATGGCACTCCTGGCTCCTTTATTTTACCAGTTCCATCTATGTGAAGATAAGTCAAAGGTCCTGCTTGACCATGTCTAGCTTCACTTTGAAGCACAAATGAGATGTTTCCTCTGAGTCTACCCTCCTCTTTGTAGACTGGACTTTTGTTCAAGTCCATCTCCTGGGGTCTCCATGTCCTCCCTGAACAAGAGGACAGGTAACTCAGGACAGTTACAGGACATTTTGAGAGATGTCCCATAGTCCCCTGGAACTTAGCTGACCTTGGGGGGCAAGGAGTAAAAACTGTCCTTTAAGTCCCTCTGACCACATTAGTATAGGCCCCAAACTATAGCTGTTAAACATCCAATAAGGTTAGCTCCACCTCATGTGCTATGAGATAACGTTTGGGTAAATAACCAAATATTCTCAGATAAACCTTGACTCTCTCTCTCTCTCTCTCTCTCTCTCTCTCTCTCTCTCTCTCTATATATATATATATATATATATATATATATATAT
>NW_008333884.1:1786485-1838043 GCF_000622305.1 Nannospalax galili
CTTGACCATAGAAATTTTAAGATTATATGTATATTATTTTTGTCTCATCCTTTATATATCATAACAAACCTACATAGACCTTTATCTCTTGCTTAGGCTTTCTCCTTTTTTCTATTTTGGAAAATATCTCCATTCCTGAGGTTTAACTTTTTTTTCTTTTTAAAGATTTATTCATTCTCTTTCACTCCTATTTTTTTTTTAAAGATTTATTCATTCTCTTTCACTCCTATTTTTTTTTTTTTTTGGTCTTTTTGAGACAGGGTCTCCCTGTAGCCCGAGCTGCCCTGGAACTCATTATGTAGACCAGGCTGGCCTCGAACTCACAGAGATCTGCCTGCCTCTGCCTCCCAAGCACTGGGATTAAAGGCGTGCACCACCACGCCTGGCAGATTTAACTATTTTTAAATAGCATTAAGTACATTCACAATGTTATGTGACTGTCACCACCATCTATTTCTAGAACTTTGTCATTAATTCCATACTGAAAATCTAAACTCATGAAACAGTAAGCCTCCATTTCCTCCTCCTCACCTCTGGCCCATCTAGTTCCTGGTAACCATCATTTTTAAATGCATTTGCTTATTCTAGGGATTCATGCAAGTGGAGTCACATGTTTGTTCCTTGTGTCTGGCATATTTCACTTAATATTTCAAAGGCTCATCCATGTCGTAGCACATATCAAAAGCTTGTCCCTTATTCCCTTATTTATGGCTGAATATATTCCGTGTATAGATATAGCTTTTTTTTTTTTTTTTGGTTTTTTTTTGGTTTTTTTGTCCCTGTAGCCCCAGCTATCCCGGAACTTGCTATGTAGACCAGGCTGGCCTTGAACTCACAGAGATCTGCCTGCCTCTGCCTCCCAAGCACTGGGATTAAAGGCGTGCACCACCCACGCCTGGCCCTAGATTTAACTTATTTTTAAATAGCATTAAGTACATTCACAATGTTATGTGACGGTCACCACCATCTATTTCTAGAACTTTGTCATTAATTCCCTTTTTGAGACAGGGTCTCCCTGTAGCCCCAGCTGGCCTGAATTCACTATGGAGACCAGGCTGGCCTTGAACTCACAGAGATCCTCCTGCCTCTGCCTCCTGGGTGCTGGGATTAAAGGCGTGTGCCACCATGCCCAGCTTGTTCCACTTTTGACCTCTTGTGAACAGTGCCACTATGGACATTGATTCAAAAATTGCACAAGTATCTTTTTGATTTCCAGCTTCCAACTTTTGGGGTCATGAATACTTGAGAGTACAAATACTCTAATTTTGGATTTTAACCAACTGAGCTAATTCAGAGTGAGACATCTCTAAGATTAAGGACTTGATATTAAAATAGGAGTATTTATTTATTTATTTATTTATTTAGAGACAGGGTCTCACTATGCAGTCCCAATTGGCCTAAAACTCACCATATAGAAGATCTGGCTGGACTCAGAGCTCATAGAGATATGCCTGCCTCTGCCTTCAGAGTGCTGGTATCAAAGGCATGTACCACCATGTCCAGCCCGAGCATTTTTTCTTAAAAAAAGGAAAATTGAGACATTAAAATACAGAAAAATAATGCAGAACAACCAAATTCTTTCTTGACATAAATGTTTGCAGCTTAATGGCTTCTATATCTCTCCATTGTTTCCACAAATGAATCATGGTTTCAAAAGCCACCACAGGGCTAGAGAGATGTCTTAGCGGTTCAGAGCATTGGCTGTTCTTGCAGAGGACCTAAGTTCTGTTCCCAGCACCCACATGGCAGCTAACACCCATCCATAACTCCAGTTCCAGAGGAATCCAACGCTCTCGTCTGACCTCCACGGGTATTGCTTGCACATGGTGCACTTACATATATGAAGGCAAACACATTAAAAAAAAAAAAAAGTCACTGGCCAGCCACCCATCACTTTCCCTACCTGCATAGGAAGGATAAATGGCTGGCTACATCTACCTGCCCATAGGTAAACAGTAACCACAGCTCTGCCCCTAATGTCACAGGTTTTGTTGTTGTTTTGGGCACTTAGTAAAAGTGGCCTGTGTGGACACTAATGTACCTGTTTGCTTATGAGAACTCAGAAAAGACTGCAAGCTCAGTAATTTGCTACTGACCTCCTCTGAGAGGGCTTTGGGGCAGGGGACCCCCAGGAGCACCTCCACTGTGCCAAGCCATCACTACAATCGTGAAAGGCTCACTCTGCCCATTCCCTTCACTGGCATCAGTTTCTCCTCATCATGCGCAGAAGTGCCTGGTTGTTTTTAAGGCTGCTTCCTCTAAACCTTTCTACAGTGGGTCGTGCGAACATTCCCACCTTCTGGCATACACAGAACTGCCAAAAAATGCCCAATAGTATCCACAGCTACTCCACATTCATCCTGGGTGCAGCTCCTATATGGCTTCCAGGCAGAGGGCAAAGTGTGGTGTGCCATAGGGTCAAGAGATAACGCTGTGTGCAAAAAGTCTCCTCTGCCTGTATGGGAGACAGACAAAAGTGAACATTCCTAGTACAAGTCAAGTACAAGTCAAACATTTTTGATTGTCAGTTCCCTCTTCTACCAACACTGCCCTGATTTCTCATGAAGAAGTTAACCTTTCCAGGACAATAAGTCGAGTAGTGGAGGTATAATTAATCCCACCCTCAGGACCGGTGATGGATCTTGATTGACTTAAGATAGTGTCCCATTCCTTTACTGTGGGGATTGCTTTTTAAAATGACACTTAAGGGGCTGGAGATGTCTCAGCAGTTAAGAACACTTGCTTTTCTTCCAGAGGACCGGGGTTCAATTCCCAGCACCGACATAGTGGCTAATAACCATCAGTGACTTCAGTTCCAGGGGATCTAACACCTTGTTCTGGCCTTGTGGGCACTGCACACATGTGGTGTACTTACATACATGCACTTACATATATGTAGGCAAAATGCTCATACACATAAAAAAATAAAATTTTTAAATCCATTTTATGTTTGGTTTCTGTTCTTTGTAACACAAAGCTATCTCATTCAAACTTCCATAATCATTGCTACCCTATGAACAGGTCTGCCAGTGAGAGAGAATTGCTAACTGTGTTTGTGACATGTTACAGATATTCAGCAGTGGATACAGGCAAGGGAGTAGGAAACAGTGAGGGGGAGAGATCCCACCCAGAGGGAGCAGGTGTTGCTGCAGATCACTAATGCCCAAGAGAGATGTGTGCCTCCTGATGATGACTTTAGGACTCTCCCTGAATAAAGCAGAGAGAAAGTTTGGCTCTGTTTGCTTTTGCCCTATTATCTCCAAAGTAAGTTTGGCTTTGGTGAGTTTTGAGATCTGTAGTTTCGGCATTCTGCACATCCTTGTTTCTGTAGAAAAAACACACCAGGCTGGAGAGATGGCTCAAAAGTACATGTACTGCTCTTGCAGAGGACCACAGTTGAGTAACTCCAGCTCTAGGGGATCTGATGCCCCCTACTGGCCTATGGGGGCACTGAACTCACATGCACCCCCCATATATACATAATTTAAAAATTAAAAAAAAAAAAAAGCCAGGCGTGGTGGCGCACACCTGTAATCCCAGCACTTGGGAGGCAGGGGCAGGCAGATCTCTGTGAGTTGAAGGCCAGCCTGGTCTCCATAACGAGTTCCAGGCCAGCTGTGGCTACAGGGAGACCCTGTCTCAAAAAGACCAAAAAAAAAAAAAAAAAAAAAAAAAAACCCTTTAAAGAAAAGCACAGACTTGCAAACTCCACATATGTCCATTCAAACCCTGGCGGCGTACTTGATGCAACCTCCACTAAGTTCCTTAACCTCTCTGAGCCTCAGTTTCCTCCCATACAAAACAGGATATCTATTTTACCTTCCACATAGTGATTTTTGGAAGACCAAATGAGATGCCAGCATCAAATTGTGACATTGTGCCTGCGACATGGTATGTGTTCTTCCTACCCTACCCCACTGCCTTTCTCTGTATTTAGAAAGAAGGATTTGAGGAGCTCAGCAGTTTGCTCTTGTAGAGGACCTGAGTTCAGTTCCCAGCACACAAGTTAGGTGGATCACAACCACCTGTAACTCCAGTTTCAGGGGCATCCAACACCTCTGACCTCCAAGAGCACCTGCACTCTTAGATTTTTGGAAAATAAAAGGAAAGAGAGAGAAGTAGGAGACAAGAAAACAGAGTCAGACCTGCAACAGGCAAGGATTATATCTTCCTTTATTTAACGAAGCTACAGTGAGAGGTAGAGGCTGTCCTCGGGAACCCAGTATCTACAACTAGACAAAGAAAAAAGGGAGGGAGGGGTTATATCAGGGTTGTAGGACACAGCTGCACTTAGCAGGGAGTTGAGTTAGTGCCTGAGCTTGGTGTCCTTGGAGTGACTGAGGATCTCTTAATATTATTTCCCCAGAAACTAACAGGAGTGTTATCTATGGCCTTAGAGGAGACAGGTGGGCTCCACAAACACTTTCTCTTGGGCTTGGGAGTAACCAACTGATAAGGAGTGAGCAGAGCCAGGCTTGAGCAAGGCCAGGCTGCCAATTAAGGACCAGTTAGACACTTTAAGGGATTTATGGCTTTCCCTAATGAGGATGGTGGCTCTTCTGCAATTCACACATTCTATGACACTCATGTACACATACCCACACACAGATGCATGCTCATAAGTTTAAAAAGAAACAAAGGATTTGAAACCCATGAACAGTGAGCTGTCTGGACCCTGCTTTTATAAATAAAGTTTTATTGGAATGCGGCAGTGCTCTTTCATTTGCTTCTTGTCTATGGCTGCCATCTAGCTAAAGGGAATCATGGATTCCCAAGACAAAGCATGTGTTCCACAAAACCTAAAATATTTGCCCTCCGACCCTATATGGGATAAGTTTACTCAACCTTGATACAGAATCTAAAGCCTTGAACTAGTTTAAGAAATTTCTAGCATCACCAGGTAGGAAGTAGGGAAAACACTGTGAAAAATGAAGGAATTTGGAGCTGGAAAGATGGCTCAGCAGTTAAGTGCACTGGCTGTTCTTGCAGGATTTGATTCCCAGCACCCACATGGTGGCTAACAACCGTCTGGAACTCCAGTTGCAGGGGACCTGACACCCTCTTCTGACCTCCACGGGCATTGCATGACAGGTGCACGTACACACATGCAGCCAATACATTTATACACATAAAATAAAAATAATAAATACAGCCGGGAGTGATGGCAGGTGGCAGAGGCAGGTGGATCTCTGTGAGTTCAAGGCCCTCTGGTCTACATAATGAGTTCCAGGACAGCTGGGGCTACAGAAAGACCCTGTCTCAAAAAGACCAATAATAATAATAATAATAATTACAATATTTAAAAAAAAAGAAAAATGAAAGAATTCCTTGACATTCCTTGAGCCTTTTTTTTTTTGACATGGTCTCTCTGTAGCCCCAACTGGACTGGAAGTCACTATGTAGACCAGGCTGGCCTTAATCTCACTGAGATCTACCTGCCTCTGCCTCCCTCATGCTGAAATTAAAGGCATATGCCACCACACCCAGCTCCCTTGAGCCTTTTACAATGACTCTGGGCACATGTGACTTTTCATTTTGAGGGTGAGGAGAATGCCCAGGGTACTAAAAAATTCTGGTGAAGTATTCCAAGGTTATTTGGGGTTCAGGGCTACCCAGAACTGAAGGGAAGGGGCCAGGGAGGGATGGCTGTCTAGACACAAACATAACACTCATAACGCACATAATGGTTGGAAGAAATAGTGTGGTTGCACATGCCTGAAGTTAGAGCGCTTGGGAGATGGAAGCAGGAGGGTCAGGAGTTTAAGGTCATCCTGCTACATGGCTGGTTGAAAGCTGAAACCCTGTTTCAAAAAACAAAACAAAACAAAAAATAAAGGAGACCTACTCCTATACACATTATTATTATTTATGTGATGGCTAATCTTGGTGTCAACTTGATTGGATCTGGAATTAATCAAAATGAGAAGGAATTTCATCAGAGTATTTGAAGCTGGAAGACCCATTCTAAATGTGGGTTGGCACCTTCTCGTGGCAGCCCATATAAAAGGACATGGCGGAAGGGAGGCTTGCTTTTTTGTCTGCTTGCCTTCTTTCTTGCTGGTGAGATAATCTGTCCCTTGCTATGGCATTCCTTCACCCAAGTTAGAATCAACTTCTTTGGTTGGTTCTAACAGACTGGAGACCAGCAGCTCTCTAGGAACCCTCTAGGCCTTCAGTGCCAGATTGGGACTACTGAGACATCCAGCCTCTTCGATTTAGCAACTACCAGATTTACAACCTTTCCAATGTGGTGCATCCATGGTTGGACTACCACGACCCTATCCTGTAAGTCAATCTAATAAATAAATCCCCCTTTAATATTCATTCTATCAGTTACTTTTTTCTTGAGAACCCTAATACAATTTACTCACTAATTTTGGAGATATGAAGACTTCAGGGACCCACTCCAGAGTGGAAGTTCAGATAAGCCTTCAATTCCTAAAATCCTTCGTTTTGGCTTCCTAGGTGCTAGGATCACAACTGTGAACCACCACAGCCAGCTTTAGATGATAGATGATAGATAGATAGATAGATAGATAGATAGATAGATAGATAGATAGATAGATAGATAGATGAGAGAGAGAGAGAGATAAACTTTTTTTGAGACAGTCTCTCTTGTAGCCCCAGTTGGCCTAGAACTTGCTATGGCAGACCAGGCTGGCCTCAATTTCATAGAGACCCGCCTGCCTCTGCCTCCCAAGGTGTGTACCAGCATATATATTTTTTTTAATTAAAAGAAAAGGAAATGATAGTCTCAAGTTCTGTCCCTGTCACAGTGTCCAGCTTCCTCTGGGTCAGCTTAATGTTCCCTGGGCATGGTGTCTGGAAGGAATTGCCAATGGCCATATTATCATGAGCACTGGTTGATCTTGGCATGCTTGGTGACTCCAGCACTGACTTCATGCTGCAAGCAGAGGTCTATTGGGTTTCTGTTCACAATAATCTACAGTCTCCTCTGCATACAAGACTGTCTGAGCACATTATGTTTTATATCCTCAGCTGTCATTCTTCTAGGGTGTTGCCCACATAACTCATGGTGGCTGTCCACACAGATGTGGCACAAACTGTAGCCTTTAGAACTATAAATTGACTGGTATAGAAGATATAATCACTGGCAACTTGATTTTCCTCCCTAAACAGATAAGATGAGGCTTATATGCCACTAAGCAATGGGATCAACCTTTTTGTTTTTATCTTTTTTAAACAATTTATGTATTTTTAAAATTTTATGTGTATGCATGTATTGCCTGCATGTAGGTAAGCTCACCCGTGTCGTGCAATGCCCGTGGAGGTCAGATCCCCTGGGACTGGAGTTAAAGACAGTTGTTAGCTGCCATGTGGGTGCTGGGATGCAAACCCAGGTCTTCTGCAAGAACAACCAGTATTCTTAACTGCTGAGCCATCTCTCCAACCCATTTTTATCTTTTTAAAAAAGATTTATTTTATCTATGTTTTTGGGTCTATGTGGTGTTTGCACATGTGCATGCAGGTGCTTGAACTTGTTTCTGTGCTCAAAGGCCAGAGATGGGCATTGGTGTCCTCTTCTATCACTTACCTCTGTTCCTTTGAGGCAGGATCTCTCCCTGAAGCTGCAAATCCTATTTTCTCTGTTAAGACAGCAAGTCCCAGAGATCGTCCTGTCTTGACCCTTCTAGGAGCTGAGGTTACAGATATGTATGACACTCTGCCTATTGTATGGATACTGGAATCTAAACTCTGGTCCTCGTGATTGTGCAGCAAGCTCTCTTAACTGCTGAGATATAGCCCAGGCTGGGCTTCAACTCACTGTGTAGGGAATGTGGACCTTGAACTCTGGATTCTTATGTATCTATCTCCTGGAGTGCTGAGATTATAGGCATGTGACACCACACTGGGGGATCAAACTGAGTGAGGGCTTTGTACATGCTAGGCAAGCACTCTACCAACTCAGCTCCATCCCCAGCCTGGGTGTTTGTTGTTGTTTATTTGTTTCTTTGTTGAAGCTTTATTTTATGGGCTGGAGAGCTAGCACAAGGGATGGCTCAGCAGTTAAAAGCACTGATTGCTCTTGCAGAGAACCAGGGTTTGGTTCCTAGTACCTACATGGTGACTAATAGTCATCCTTAATTCCAGTTCCAAGGGATCCAATGCCCTCTTCTGGCCTCCAGAGACATTGCATGACATGGGTGCACTTACATACATGCAGGCTATATACTAATACATAGAAAATAAAAGTAAATTTAAAAAATAAAATGTAAAAAAAAGATTTGTGTATGAGTGTATTGCTTACATATAGGTAGGTGCACCTGTGTCATACAATGTCCACGGAGGTCAGAGAGGGCATCAAAACCCCTGGAACTGGAGTTACAGACAGTTGTAAGCCTCCATGTGGGTGCTGGGAATTGAATCCAGGTCCACAGCAGCCACTGCTCTTAACTGCTGAGCCATCTCTCCAGTCCCCAGTTTTTGTGGCTGTTGCCTTTGATGTATGGGAAAAGCTCATCTCTGGATATCTCATTTTCTCCCCAGACCTCAGAACTGGGGACCCTTACTCCACTACACTGGAGAAGAGGTTTTGATTGCTTCTTCTTTCTCCTTTCTATTGCTTTCTTCTCTTTCTCTCTCAGACACGTGGAAAACACAAAAACAGTTTACAACTACTGTATTCCTCATCTGTTGAAGCTTAAATTTTTTTATTTATTTATTTTTTATTTCATGTGTATGAGTGTTCTCCCTGCATGTATATAAATGTACCACATGTATGCAAACCCACAGAGGGAAGAGGGCATCAGAGTCCCTGGAACTGGAGTTACAAACTGTGAGCCTCTATGTAGGTGCTAGGAACCAAACCCAGGTCCTCTGCAAAAACAGCCAATGCTCTTAACTGCTGAGCCATCTCTCTAGCCCCTCTGTTAAGATTTTTAATCTTTACCACTTTCTTGTGAAGTTGGTAATACTATGATCCCTGTCTTGCAAATGAAGAAACTGAGGCACAAGCCATGAAGCAAATTCCTTAAGGACACAGCTTGTCAGTGTAAATGATTATACTTAATCCCAGGCTCTCTCTGTTTCACAGCCACTGTGCCTTTCTGCTTCTCTGGACACTACACACAGTGTACACACACACACACACACACACACACACACACACACACAGAGTCATAGTACACACATCCTTGATCCTCAGGGGCTGGAGCTGGAGCTGGAAGGTGGGCTACCAGGGATGAGTATGCTTCTAGGATTGCTGAAAGGTCTCTTCTGACCTTAGCCATGCCTTTCCCTGCAGGCTCCACCAATGTCTGTGCAGGGCCACTTTCAACTCTACCATTAGTAGGTTGGTTTTCTGGGTATAAATTCTCTGTGGCTGATGCTGGAGTGAGGCTTGCTGGTATATTCTGGGGCCCCTAGCCCTGATGCAGGAACCCGAGTAGAGAAAGTCAGTAGCTGAGCAGTGCCCTCACTTACACTAGGAACTCTTCTTTTTTTGTCTTTTTAAGACAGGGTCTTCCTGTAGCCCCAGCTGTCCTGGAACTCACTATGTAGACCAGGCTGGCCTTGAACTCACAGAGATCTGTCTGCCTCTGCCTCCCAAGTGCTGGGATTAAAGGCGTGTGCCACCATGTCCGGCTGGAGCCCCTTTTTTTAAAAAAAGATTTATTCCTATTATTATTTTTTAAGATTTTATTTATTTTTATTTTATGTATATGAGTGCTCTGTCTGCATGTATGTAAATGCACCATGTGCATGCCTGGTGGCTGTGGTGGCCAGAAGAGGGTGTTGGATTCCCTGGAACTGGAGTGAAGGATGGGTGTTAACCATCATGTGGGTGCTGGGAACCAAACCCAGGTCCTCTGTAAGAACAGCCAGTGCTCTTAACTGCTGAGTCATCTATCCAGCCCCTAAACCAGGAACTCTTGATACATCAGATAGAAGGGCTACAAACCCTGTCTTCAAACCTGGGATGACGGATCATTTACCCTCAACATCATCTCCCTTTCCAGATGAGGAAACTGAGGGTTGGGGGACTGTGTGGTTTCTCCAAGATACTCTGCTGACTCACAACCTCACCTCAAGTCAATCCCACATCCCTGTTACCACATCAAGCCCTCATGGTTCTTGTGCCTCTGCCTCTAGCACCAAGTGAGCATGAGAATTTGACTGATCTTTCCTCAGGAGAGTCCTTTTTATCAAATACACCGACACAGAGCCATGACACCAGGTAATGGCAGACATCACTCACTGTATTTCAGTCACAGAATACCAAAGGGTGTAGGACAGTGATTCTGACTGTGGCTTTTTCACTACAAGTGGGTGGAATGTGAGATGTTTCAGATGGCACCCACATTCCATGTTCAGAGTAATATATTGTGTCAGCCCCATTATATGCCTATAATCTCAACTGTTTGGAAAGCTGAGGCAGGAGGACTTTGAGTTCTAGGTCAGCCTGGGCTGCATCACAAGACCTTATCTTTAAAGAAAAAAAAAGTTAACATATTTATGTGAATGCATACTCAGGAAGTATATAAGCTGACACAGAAAGGTATTAATATTGTTACACTTCTATATGATGGCTTAGAAGATGCTCAGCAAATAAAAGTATGCACAGTAAATAGTGCAGAACTCATTGTGGGTAGGAAAGAACATACTACAGAGATGCCGGAAGTCTGGGAAAAGCTGGAGAATATCACTTCAGGGGAAAAGGTTTAAACCAGGGACTTGTCCATAATGCAAAGACATACGTCCTAGCCTCATGAATTACCAAGGATATCCAAATAAACTACAAGGAAGCTGGCTTTCACCTTGGACCTTGGTAAAGATTTCAGTGTGTTCTCACTTTGGCAGCACACAGACTAAGTTTAGGATGACACCACCGATCAGCCTGCCTCTGCCTCCAGAGTGCTGGGATTAAAGGCATGTGCCACCATGCCCAGTCAATAAAATATTTTAAAATAGAATAAAATAAAATCAAAAATTCCTAGCTAGGCACTTGTCTCTCATCAACTATTTGTTTAACCAGAGGTACACCTCGTATAGAAACACATGAAGAATGTTTGATTCGTTATCATTATTTCCAATTTCTTTGTTGTTTGTGTGTATATAAGTGTATGAGTATATTTGTTGCTATTTTTTGTTTTTGTGTATATAAGTGTATGAGTATACATGTTCATGGGTATGTGTATTTGTTCATATATGGGCACATATGTGGAGGTCAGAGGTGATGTTGGGTGTCTTTCTCAATCGCTCTCCACTTAATTAAAAAAAAAATGTTTTATGAGCTGGGTGTGGTGGTGCACGCCTTTAGTCCCAGCACTTGGGAGGCAGAGGCAGGAGGATCTCTGTGAGTTCGAGGCCAGCCTGGTCTACATAGTGAGTTCCAGGACAGCTGGGGCTACAGGGAGACCCTGTCTCAAAAAGACAAAAAAAAGAAAGAAAAGGAAAAAGAAAAAGAAAATAGGTGTAGAAATGTAGCTCAGTGATAAGAGTACTTACCTAGAGTGTGTGAGGCCTGGGTTCAACACTCAGCATTGCAAAAAGAAAAAGAGAAATAAAATAGTTGAAAAATGCATGTATACTGAATATATACAGATTTTTGTCCTTGTTTTTATTCCCTAAGCAATAAAATATAACAACTTTAAAAAAGTTTTATTTATTGTTTTTTTTATGTGTATGAATGTATTGCCTGCATGTATGTAAGTGCACCCATGTTTTGCAGTGCCCACAGAGGTCAGAAGAGGGTGTCGGATCCCCTGGAACTGGAGTTACAGACTTTGTTAGCTACCATGTAGGTGCTGGGAATTGAACTCAGGTCCCCTGCAAGAGCAGTCAGTGCTCTTAACCACTGAACCATCTCTCCAACCTAATTTTTATTTTATGTGTATGAGAGTTTGCCTGAATGTATGTATGTGGACCACATGCCTAATGCCTTTGGAAATCTGAAGAGGGTGTTGAATCCCATGGAACCAGCGTTGCGTGCAGCTATGAGCCATCCCGTGTGGGTGTTGGGAACTGAACCCGAGTCCTCTGCAAGAGCAGCAAGTGCTCTTAATTACTGAGCCATCTCCAAGCCTCTCCACATCAGTTTTTTGTTTTCTGGTTTTAGTGGTTTGTTTGTTTTTTTTTGAGACAGTGTCTCCCTATAGCCCCAGATGGCCTGGAACTCAACATGTAGACTAGGCTGGCCTCAATGTCACAGAGATCTGCTTGCCTCTGCCTCTCAAGTGCTGGGATTGGAGGTGTGTGCCACCATACCCAACAACTAAACTACACTTTTCTTTTCTGCTGTAGTTTCATCCTTCCTGTGTGAAGTTGTACTGTCCCATCTTTGGACAGAAAGGGCCTCTCCCAATTGGCTTTTAAGGATTTTTAAAAAATATATTTTATTTATTATTATTATTATTATTTTGTCTTTTTGAGACAGGGTCTCCCTGTAGCCCCAGCTGTCCTGGAACTCACAGAGATCCACCCACCTCTGCCTCCCAAGTGCTGGGACTACAGGCGTGTGCCACCACACCCAGCTATTTTATTATTTTCATTTAATGTGTATGAGTGTTATGCCTGCAAGTAGGTAAGAACCACCATGTTGTGCAATGCCCTCAGAAGACATAAGAGGGCATCAGATCCCCTGGAACTGGAGTTATGGACGGTTGTTAGCCACAATGTGGGTTCTGGGAATCGATTCCAGGTCCTCTCCAAGAGCAGCCAGTGTTCTTAACCTCTGAGTCAACTCTCCAGCCCTAGGAATTTTTTTTTCTGGTCTTTTTGAGACAGGGTTAAAGGCATGTACCACCACACCCCGCCAGCCCTAGGAATTTTTAAATACTGATTCAAACTGGCTGCTAATAAGATTATTAAACAATTGGTAAATGTGAGGTGTCATCATGAGGTTGGGGTTGTGATCTTCAAGATTCCTTTATTAGAAATACATGCAGAGAGACTATGTGGTGACAGGCCTTTAATCCCAGCAGCTCCAGAGGCAGGGATGTTTTAGTCAATCACTGTTAGTATTGGCAGGAATAGGATACCTGCAGTACCTGTCAATAGGGAATATTAAGTAAATCACGGTCCATCCATACTCCCCAATGCCCTGAAGCTGTGAAAAAGAGGAAGATCCATACCTGCACAAAGAAAAGGAAATACTTGGTCTCTCTCCTTAGTTGTGACAGAGAATTCCTAGAACTCTTGGACTGCACCATCCATTGTATGTTAATGAGCTGACTCAGGGGACTAGAGAGCTTCTGAATGGAGTCAAGTGGCCAGAAAACCATCCAGAAGATCAGGTGGGGTCATACTTTCAGGATGGCTAACCCCTACCTCATACCTCCCCACCACCTGAGAGAGGCAAGGTCTAGAAGTTGTGTTCAACCACTGATGCTCAGTGATTTGATCCGTCATGCCTACATAATGCACTCTTCATGAAAATCCCTAAACAGAGATGTTCTGAGAGTTTCTGGACAGGTGAACACATCCAGGAGGGTGATGCATGACACTTCAGCTACAGTATGCAGGATCGGTGCCTCTTTTCTGAGTGTGTTCTTTGTAGCACTGTAATTGTAGGTATAGTGTTTCTCTGTGAGTCATTCTAGTTAATTATCAAACCAGAGGAGGAGGGTTGTGGGAACCCTAAGTTTGTAGTCTGCTAGGCAGAACTGTTGGGGTAACCTGGGTACCCCACATTTGCAGCTGTTTTCTGAATAGTATCAAAAGGTGAAGACCAAGACTCGGCATGATGGCTCAGGTCCATTAGCCCCAGGGCTGGAGAGGCTGAGGTGGGAAGGTTGAGAGTGCAGGTCCACCTGGAGAAGGAGGAGGTCAAGAAGAACAGGAGGGAGGGAGGGAGGGATGGAGGGAGGGAGAAGACAAAGACCAAGAGATAGCCAAAATAATTTTTTAAAAACTAGGATGGTTCTGGCTGGTCGTGGTGGTACTTGCCTTTAATCCCAGCACTCAGGAAGCAGAGGCAGGCAGATCTCTGTGCGTTCAAGGCCAGCCTGGTTTTCATAGTGAATTCAGGCCAGCTGGGGCTACAGGGAGACCCTGTCTCAAAAAGACCAAAAAAAAAAAAAAAAAGGATGATTCTTTAAAAAAAAAGGGGAGGGTGAATGGAGAGGTGGCTCAATATTTAAGAGTACTTGTTGCTCTTGCAGAGGACCCAGGTTCGATTCTCAGCACTCACATGGCTGTTCACAACCATCCATAACTCCAGTTCCAGGGCTCCAACACCTTCTGGCCTCTCAGGCACTAGACATGCAAGTGCTGCATACACATATATGCAGGCCAAACATGCATACACATAAAATAAAAAGAAATAAAATCTTTTAAAAAATTAGGATGGTTAGCCAGGTATGATGGTTCATGCATATAATGCCAGCACTCAGAAGCCTGAGGCAGGAGGCTCACCATGGGGTTGAGGCCAGCCTGGGTTATAGAGTAAGACACTGTCTCAAAAAGAAAAAGAAAAAGAAAAAAAAAAAGCAAGAGGAACAGATTGATTAGAGGATTCAGACTATGTAACTCAAGATCTATTATACTTTAGTAATCAAGACCGTGGTGTTGCTATCTAGATACACACTAATGGGAAAGAAAAGAGTCCCAAAATAGATTCACACTTTTATGGTCAATTGATTTTTTATGAAGTCACCAGCATAATGTGTTAGGAAATATAATCTTAATCACTGATACTACAATAACTGTATCTACATAGAAAAATATAGCCTCCACTCTCACTTTATATCATACCCCAAATTAACAAGGTGATTGTGATTCAAACATAAGACCTAAAACTAGGTCTTAGAAAAAAACAGGAGAATCCCGGGCATGGTGGCGCATGCCTTTAATCCTAGTACTGGGAAGGCAGAGGCAGGCAGATCTCTGAGTTCAAGGTCAGCCTGGTCTACATAGTGAGTTCCAGGCCAGCTGGGGCTACGGGGAGACCCTGTCTCAAAAGACCACCACCACCACCAACAACAACAACAACAACAAAAGAAAGAAGGAAGGAAGGAAGGAAAGAAAGAAAGAAAGAAAGAAAGAAAGAAAACCCCAGGAGAGTTTGGAAATGTAGCTTCCTTGATTAAATGCTTACCTAGCATACACAAAACCCTGGGTTCAATCTCTAGCACCACATAAAATTGAACATGGTGGTGCATGTCTGGCATCTCAGCACTAGGGATGGAGGCAAGAATATCATAAATTCAAGGTCATCTTTGATGACAAAGTGAGCTTGAGGCCAGCCTGGGCTACATGGGACTCCATTTCAAAAGGAGGCAGGAGGTGAGGAGGAGGAGAGGACCGTGACAGAGAAAATATTTGTGACAGTGACTTAAGCAGTTTCCTTTTCTTCTCCTTTCCTTTCCTCCTTTTCTTTTTGGTGGCCCTGGGAATTGAACCTAGAGCCTTGTACATGATACTAGGCCCTCTACCACTGAGTTATATCCCCAACCCTGTTTTTGCTTTTTATTTGAGACAAGGTCTCACTAAGTTGACTAGACTGACCTTGAACTCATTCTGTAGCCCATGTAGGCCTTGAACTTTCAGTGTTCCTGCCTTAGCCTCCTGAGTGGTTGAGATTACAGGCCTGTGCTACTAGGGCTGGCTTTAAGCAAATACATTGCAATTTTTAAAAATTTTATTAGTGTTGCCAGGAGTGGTGACACACACCTTTAATCCCAGCTCTCGGGAGGCAGAGGCAGGTGGATCTCTGTGAGATCGAGGCCAGCCTGGTCTACATAGTGAGTTCCAGGACAGCTGGGGCTACAAGGAGACCCTGTCTCAAAAAAGACCAAAAAAAAAAAAAAAAAAGCACCTTTCCTTAGCGCCCGGCGTGGTGGTGCACGCCTGTAGTCCCAGCACTTGGGAGGCAGAGGCAGGCAGATCCCTGTGAGTTCAAGTCCAGCCTGATCTACATAGTGGGTTCCAGGACAGCTCGGGCTACAGGGAGACCCTGTCTCAAAAAGACCAAAAAAAAGACAAAAAAAAAAATTTTAGTGTGTGTGCGTGTGTGTGTGTGTGTGTGTGTGTGTGTGTGAAAGAGAGAGGAAGAGAAAGAGAGAGAGACAGAGAAACAGAGAGAAGAAAGAGAGTAAGAGTGCATACCAAGCAAGCACCCCAGTGCATATGCATGTTGGGGGTACATTGTGTGCCTTGGTGTATGTGAGGAGGCCAGAGGACAACTTTTGGAGAGTTGGTTCTCTCCTTCTACCTTCTATGAGTTCTGGGAACTGAATTTGGGTAATTGGCTTGTGTGTCAAGTGTTTTACCTGCTGAACAACCTTGCCAGCTAAGATATTTTTTTTTGGTACGTGTGCATATAGTATATGCATGACCATGTGTTGGTGTGTGCATGTGCAGGGGATGGCAAGAATGTGTCAGCACGTGTATGTGGAGGCCAGAGGTTGATGTTGGGTGTCTTCCTCTATTGCTCTCCACATTTGGAGAGTGGGTACAATGTCTCTCACTGAATCTGGAGCTCACCAATTTGCCTATGATAGCTGGCTAGCAAACTGCAAGGATCCTTTTGTCTCTGTCTCTTCCAGTGCTGTAATTAGAGGCATACAGACTGCCTAGCTTTTTAGCTGTGTCTGGGTTTTTACTTGTGTACTGAGGATCTGAATTCAGGTCCTCAGGCAAGTCCTTTAGCAACTGAGCCATCTCCCCTACTCTCTTATTTTTCTCATCTTAAAGGATTTCCTTTTGTAAATACAATGGAAGGTGGTGTTGTGACGTACACTATTTAGATTTAGGAATCAGAAGGGGTGCTAATACATAAAACTCAAGGTTAGAAACATTATGGCCCCAAGTAAGCATAGTTCATCTTTTAAATTTTTTTAAATTTATTTACTTATCTATTTATTATGTGTATGAGTGTATTGCCTGCATGTATATAAATGTACCCATGTCATGCAATGCCCACAGAGGTCAGAGGGTATCAGATTCCCCTGGAACTAGAGTTACAGACCGTTGTTAGCCACCATGTGGGTGCTGGGAATCGAACCTGGGTCCTCTGCAAGAGCAGTCAGTGCTCTTAACTGCTGAGCCATCTCTCCAGTCCCTAGTTCATCTTAAAGATTTTTTTTATTGCTAGGCATGGTGGCACACCTGTTTAGTCCCAGCACTTGGGAGGCAGAGACAGGCGAATATCTGTACCTTCAAGGCCAGCCTGGTCTACATAGTGAGTTCCAGGCCAGCTGGTGCTTCAGGGAGACTGTCTCATAAAAAGACCAAATAAAAAAAAAGATTTATTTAGTTTATTTTATGTGTGTGTTGTGCCTGAATGTGTATTTATGTACCATGTGCATGCAGGCAGTTGTGAGCTGCCGTGTGGGTGCGGGAATCGAACCCTGGTCCTTTGGAAGAGTAGCAATCGCTCTTAACTGTTAAGCCATCTCTCCAGTCCCTCATTTCTTGTTTTTAACATCCTATAGGAAAACTGCATCATCTCTGTAGACAATTTAGGCATTATCAATTGTGCTGAAGTTTCTTCTTGACTGTCAGTTGGGAAGGAAAGTTAGATCCCAGGGTGAGGGGCTTCTTTTCCCTCTCACATCTCCTTAATTTTTGCTGTCTTCCTATCTGGCCTCATGAATAGCTCTTTCAGAGCTAATCTGTGGTCTGGAGAACCCCGGTTTAGAGAACAAAAGCTTGACAGGCAAGGTACTGAAAGAGAGGACTCTTTCCTCTGTGATCACAGCTACAATACTCAAAGACTCAGATCTCACCTCACCAGAGCGCCTTCCTGTGCTCCTCCTTCTCCTGACTAGTGTTTTCATTCCCTTCTCCTACTTAGGCTTTCTTTACTGAACTCAGATCACCATGATTAAAGCAAAGGCAGTTCACACTGACATGTAAATGACTGATAACTGAATTTTATGTTTTCATAAAGGCTAGTTGTTTAAAGATAGAATTTCTGACAGCATGGCTCTCAACAGTGCCTTCCCACTATGTTTGCTAGATAAGTATCATTCTTAACCTTTAAGATTGTATGAAGGGTCAGTGAGGTGGCTCAGTGAATAAAGGCACTTGCCAGGAAGCCTGATAACCTGAGTTTGATCCCAGGGGACCCATATGGTGGAAGGAGAGTACCAACTTCCATAAATTGTCCTCCACACAGGTATTATGGCATGTGTGATACACACACGCATGCACGCACGCACATACATGTAAATAAATAAGCATAAAATTAAAAACAAAAAGATTGTGTGAGATGCAAAGAATCAGGTAAGTATTAAATGAGTTCATTCACTCATTCATTCATTCCCTCCAGCACACATGTACTAGATGCTGACTCTCTTCACATCCTGTAGGGTGCTGGGGCAATTGGAGAAATAAGAGGTGTTAGCTGGCCAGGAGCATCTGATCCTTCACTGTTAGGCTTGAAGCTTGAGGACTGAGACTTGAAGTGCAGAGGACTTGAAGAACCACAGAATTAATTACAATGTATTTTGCTAGGATCAAGGTCAGTCTCTCTGCAGAGAGTCATGTCTAACAGGACCTGGGGAAGGGAAGGTTCTAGACAGAAAGTCACAGGGTGGCTGGGTTTTGATAGGTGCAATGGGATCTCATTAGGCAGAGGAGGAAGCAGCATGGTAAAGGAGACATGAACTACCAGGGAGGAACTGGGGAAAGGATGGTGAGGCATTATTGTTGCTATAACAGAGAGGACAGGGTGCATGTCTGTAATCCCAGTGCCTCCCCTTGGGAGGTGGAGGCAGGAGAATCAGGAGTTCAAGGCCAGTCTTGGTTACATAGAAAGTTGAAAGCTGACTGGGATTGTGTGAAACACTGCAACACTACACACACACACACACACACACACACACACACACACATACACACAAGATAGGAGCTGGGAGCATTTACCAATGCCTATTTCATGGTCATGGGACTTCTCCATGGAAGTTTCTGGGCTGTTCTTGAGAACTTAATGATTTTGAGAAAAAAACTTCAGATATAAAAATGGAGCATGGTGGGATTTGAACTTGAGATGAGATGCCAGTATCCACCACGGCTGCAGCAAAAACTCCCAGATAGGCCAATGGGCAGTGACACGTGACACAAGAAGCATCTGCCACAGAGGGCCACTCAGGTTGAAGGGTTGGATGGGTACAGCAAGCAGAAGGGACTCAGGAAATGAAGTTGGGAAAGCAGGCTGGGGTCAGAGCAACCTTGTGAAGACTGTGATACGCCAGGCTAAAATCTTTAACCTTTATTTGCCTGGCCCTGGCACCCTATAGGTGCTCAACACATATTTACTGAAAGAGTGAGTGCGAAAGACAAATGCATCAGGACCACAGTGGTGCAAAGCTGCTGGGCTTTAGAATCCCGCAGACTAGCTAGCTGGTAACCTCTAACCTCTGTGACTTTTCATTTCCATCTTTCTGAAGCAGCAACAATAATACCTTCTTTATAGGGTTGTTGTAAGGAATTGGATGAAATCAAAGCTGTACAGCAATGAGAAATGTGGACTCAATAAATGTCAACCACCCTACTCCTGTCCCCATGGTAACCCAAAGCCAGGTAATAAGTCTGAACCATTCACCAGCTAGAGACAATAAAATCTGCTCCTGGGATCTGTTTACAGAAGATGTATGCTGGCATTTCTAGCTATATTGGTCCTGGTGGAAAAAATTAGGGGTTTTGGTAACAACTTCCTTGAGCCAAAAGGGGACCGTACTATGCTTTAATTAAAGGACAGAGTTGAAACCATCCTCCCCGGGAACTTAGGCATTCAGAAATTGATGTTTATAGTAAGTTATAATTTTTCTTTCTTTGTCCACTTCAATATACATACAGAAAGATCTTTGGATCAATATGCTATTGACTTGAGTTGTGGTTTTTCTCTCCCCTTGTGGAGTCTTAACAGAGGCCACAATTTCTGTAAACTCTGGTGGATTGCCCCACCCTGAACTGGCTGGTTGGAGGAATGGGGAGTTCCTCAGTCTTCCAGTGGACAAAGGAGATTGTGGTGGCTCTGGGCCTCAGGGTATGGAATTTAAGTGAGGAAGAAATTAGTAGGGTGAAGAACTAGATGAAGGGTTGAGAAGTCATTCCAACTAGGGACTCTGTAATTAGTGTATTTTATTTATTTTTTTTTTTGAGGCAGGGTCTCCCTGTAGCCCCAGCTGGCCTGAACTCACAGAGATCCACCTGCCTCTGCCTCCTGAGAGTGCTGGGATTAAAGGCCTGTGCTACCTTGCCTGACGTAGTGTATTTTAAAATGTATTTCAGTCAGGCATGGTGACACACACCTTTCACCTCAGCACACAGAAGGCAAAGGCAGGTGAATCTCCAGAGTTTGGGGCCAGTCTACATAGTGAGTTTCAGGCCACCAGCCAGGGCTACACAGTGAGAACCTGTCTCAAAAAAAAAAAAAAAAAAAAAATCCCTCCATAACCCCACAATAGTCTGACATGAAGACAAATACTGAGACAATCCACACTAGTTGTACACCAAATGAGAAAAAAAAAGAAAAGAAAAGAAAGTAAGAGGGGCCGTAATAAACACATACTTTGGCAAGAAAGGAAATTCCAGAGTGAAAAGCCTCTGGGGGAAGCACATTTGGCCCAGTCCTGAAGGTTGTAGAACAGAAGCCAAGCAAGAACAGCAAGGTGTGGGTGTGCAACTGCGTGTATGGGTGTTCGTGTGGGGGAGGGGGAGGGGGTGGAAGTATGCATTCATCTGGTAGTGGGAGTGGGAGTGCATTCATCTGACCACTTTTTTTTTTTTTTCAACAATGATTAGTCATCTTTATATCCCACTCTGCAAGAAGCAGCAGGACAATAAAAAAAGTAACAATGCCTGCCCTGGTGGACCTTTTTAGAGGAAACAAAAAGTATCACTAATTATATGGAAGTAGAAGGAGAGCAAAGACAGAGCTCTGTGCTCCCCTGGTGATAACAAACAAGAGGGGGAGGGGCGGAAAAGGCTTCTCAGAGTTGGAGGTCTTCAGGCTGCCGGAGTTTTATGTGTGGAGGATGAGAAAAAGTCATAAAGAAAATTTTTGGGTGACCGGAGAGATGGTTCAATGGTTAAGCGCTCTGGCTCCACTTGCAGAGGACCCAGGTTCAGTTCCCAGCTGCCCACATGGCAGCTCAAACCTTCTGTAATTCCAGTTCCCAGGGAATCTGATGTTTTCTTCTGACCTCCTTGAGCATTGCATGTATGCGTTGCACTTATGAACATGCAGGTAAAACACTCATAAAATAAAAATTGATTAGATGAATAAAACTTTTTTAAAATTTAGAACAGAGATGGCTCAGCATTAACAGCATTTCCTGCTCTTGCAGGACCAAGCTCTGTTCCCAGCACTCACAGACTCACAATGGCCTAACTCTAGTTCCAGGGGTTTCAAGGCTTTGAGTTGTTCAGGCTGAAGTTAAGAAGAAATTAAGAGACCAAACCTGGCAGGACCTCCTGTGTCATGCAAAGGAGTCTGGACTCTATCCTGTAGGTGACCAGAAACGAATCTGAGGAAAAACATTGATACTATCCTGGTTGTGGTTAGGAAATATCTTCCCAGGTATGGTGATGGTTCAGCAGGTAAGGTGTTTACCTCAGAAACATGAGAGCCTGAGTTCAGATCCCCAGTACCCACATAAAAATATGGCCATGGGAGCTGGAGAGATAGGCAGATTCTGGGGGCTCACTGGCTAGCAAGTCCTGCCCAAATGGGGAACCTCAGGTTCAGTGAGACACTCCCTCCCAAAAAGTGTGATGGAGGCGAAGATAGAGGAAGATACCAAACCTCTGACCTCTGCAAGGGTGAGGACCTGCACACACACGTGCACACAGACATATACCACAGGCACAAATACATAGACACATCAAAAAGAAGGAAGGAAGGGAGGGAAGGAGGGAGGGAGGAAGGAAGGAAGGAGTGAACGACTGATCTTTTTGGAGCCTTGAGAGATGGATTAAATGGATGGCCTAGTGTCAGGTGAGTGACAGTGGGTTGGAGAGAAGGTACCCCCATGTTCAGCTCTAGTCCCCAGAGGACAGAAAGGAAGACCATCCAGCTGACTAGTCACTTTGCCTCTGAACTATATCAATTGCCTCATCCTTGAAATGAAGGAACTATGAATCACTGATAAGGTCTCCCTAACCAGCAAACACAAGACAATGTATCAGGGCCTCTCCAGGCCTCTCTGCAGGTGACACTCCTCACCCAGGAGGGCGAAGCTTGAGTCCCCACGCAGCCCACTTGTTCCTACACCAGCACCTACTTCCTTTCCCTCCTTTAATGAGGGTTGTCTGAGGTCACTAAGAGGAGGTGGAGTGGAGGGCCCTCTGCAAGATCAAGGTCTCTGCAACTATGATCTGAATTGTCACTCTGGAGTGCCCTCAGCTTTGAGGTCACAGTACCCTCCAGCACAGCCACTTGTCGCTGTCTCCCTTGCTCATTTCTCCTCCAGAAAACCTCTAGGGAAGCAATGAAACGAATATTTAAAGGGATTCAAACAGCAAAGTTTTATCCCCATTTTTGGATTAAGCTGCTGTATAATCTTGGCTAAATTAGTCTAAGGAGCTGAATAAATCCCCACTCTGAGCAACCCGGAGGATCAGCACACAGCTCCCTTCCACATCGCCTTTCCCCACACCTTTTCCTGGTTGGCCCTGGGTGCCGCCGTGACCTAGGCAGAGTCTGGTGAACTTGCAAAGGGAGGGAAGCCCGAAGGCGTGAGGCAGGCAGGGACCCAGGGGCCCCGGCGCGCTCCCTTGCCGGAGCTTTCGCCTCCCGGCCGCGCGCTCTAGTGCAGGGAGGGGCCGCGGACCGCGCGCTGCAGCTGGAGCTGCGCGTCGCGGCTGGCGGGGAAGACGCTAGGGGGCCGAGCCGCGGTAGGCGCGGGGCATCGCGGGCGCCTGGGAGGTGGGCCGCCCCGCAGGCCCGACCCTCGGCGGCCCTCTCCAGGCTGCCCAAGCAGCTCCGGGGCGCGCCCGCAGGCTCTGGCCCTGCGCCACCGAGGCTCCGCCCGCCAGCCGCGGTTCTCCGTGCGCTCGAGCCCACCCAGCGCCCGGCCGAGCGGCGGGACTGCGGTCCCAGGGCTACGCACGTGCGGCCTCTGGCCGCCCCAGGGTTCCCAGGCTCCAGCCTCCGCCACTGGCGCCTCTTACGTCAGGGAGGCGAAACCCAGAAGAGGGGAAGGGAAAAAAAAAAAAGGCACGAGGGCGGAAGGGGAAAAACTTTATTTTTTCTCTTTTTTTTTTCGCCTCAAGCACTGAAACGCAGAGCAGGCGACTGCGACAGCCCGGGCTTCCCGGAGAGCTTCCGACGCCACCTCAGCCCGCGGCGGCGCGGACGAGCCGGGCTCCCGGAGGCCCGACGGCATGGCGGGCATGTGGGACCCGCAGGAGTTTGAGCGCCACTGGCAGGCCGAGTTCCCCGGGGAGGAGGCGCCGCTCATGAGGCTGGAGACCGTGCCGGACATGGAGCGCGAGCTCGAGCGTTGCAAACTGAACCTGAAGCGGCTGCAACAGGTGTTGGCTGAGGAGAAGTTCAAAGTCTGGTACCTGCAGGCGGCTCTGGCTGGGGAGAAACTGGATCTCCCCGGCGGCCGGCGGGAGGGCGGGGACGGCGGCGGCGGGGGAACCACTGCGGAGGAGCCGGAGCTAGCCGGGCCCGAGTGCGCGTCACCACCGCGGGAGGAGGAGGGCGCGGCGGACGGTGCTGGAGACCCCGCGGGCCCCGCACGGCCCGACCCTGAGGTGGCGGCGCAGGCCCTGCCGCCATCCCCCTACGAGTGCCTGGACCTTCCCGCCTGGCCCCGGACATTGGAGGGAGGAGGGGGCGCTGTGCGCAGCTTAACCGCCGCCATCCACCAGCAACTGGTGCAGCCTCGCCTGCTTTTCGGGCCCGGAGAGAACTGCGCGCCCCCAGGCCACGGCGGCACTGTGCCTCCAGCACCGGGAGAGGAGAGGGTGTCGGGGACTCGGGCGGGGCGGGGCTTGGAGGAGGGCGAACCGGACGCCTCCGCTGGGGACGATGGGGGCGACAGCAGTGACCACGACTTTGAGATGGTGGATTTGAATGAGAAATTCGTCCTGGGTCACCTACTCATGGCCCCCTGCCGCTTTGGGGCCCGTGAGGAGGCTGAGAAGCCGGCGCGGGCGTGCAGCCCCCACCGCTGGATGCACCTGATCCCTGGGGGCTGGCGGCACCATCGCCGGAGTCGAGACCTGGAGCACCTGGAGGAGGAGGCCAAGGACGGGCGCGCCCCACAGCAGACGGATGATGAACCCCCGAGGCGCGGGGCGAGGGAGCACCTCGCCCAGTGGGGGCGCAAGAGGTTCTTGCGGGTACCCGAGCGGGACTCGCCCAGTCCCTGCTCACCAGATAGAGGCAGCGACTGCAGCCGCAACAGCTCGGACCACGAAGACGGCTTCTCGGCAGGTAGGCGTACCCCCTCTCTAGGTCTCTCCCCCGCTGGCCCATGCTGCGGGCTGCGGGTACCCCAATTGGCAGAACCTTGGGGCAGTCTGTTTAACCATAGGCCCCTGGGAAGAAGGGGGGGGGTGAGCATTGCCTGTTTCCCATCCAGCCACCTGTGGAACTCCAAAGCAAGGGCCTGCAAAGTGAATTTGGGGCTTGAGTGAGTTTGTGAAGATAAGTATGGTGAGTGTGGCCCGGGGTGATGGGATTGTGCGCTTGACCAGACATTGGGACCGTTGGGACCGTTAACCGCAGGCCTTAACCTTCACTCCCCACAGGACCTCCACAGTCCTTTGGACCACCCTAAAGGTATGGTATTCTCAAATTCCAGAAGCCCCACCCACCCCATTTCCCCGAGATAGCCTTAGTGTGGAAGTCTGAACCTCTCCCTTGGTGTTCTGAGGTTATCTTGCATTGTCTCCAGCCTGCGTCTTGTGTTAGGGACCCAATTCACTCCAGAAGGGGTGCATGATGCTCCTCTTGGTTGACTGTTCCCCTTCCTGTTCTGGCTCTGTCAGCTTCCCATACGCTGGAGAGAAGGGAAAGGCTTGGAATCCTAGTTTCAAGGTGGCTTGGTCAGAGAGCCTGTCTTGTCCAGTGCCTTCACCTGACAAAGGAGGGAACTGAAGCTCAGATAGATGAGCTGAGACCTTCGCTGGAGTCTTCTGTCCTTTGCTTCCCCTCATACATGCCTCCCCCTGACCCTACTTTTTTGGCTTTTTGAGACCAGGTCCCTGTAGCTCCAGCTGGCCTAGAACTTGAGCTCTGTAGACCAGGCTGGCCTCCACCTCACAGAGATCCATCTGCTTCTGTCTGCGAGTGCTGGGATTAAAGGTGTGCACCACCATTCACAGCCTCTGATCATTTTCTTGAGGACAGGGTCTGGTCTTAGTCATCTTTGAATCCCCTTGTGATCATCACAGTACTCAATAAATAGAGCAACTGAATTGAATTTGAATGGCTACCCAGGTCTTCATTGGTCGGGGAGTGGAAATGGGTAAGGGGGAAATGGGTTAAAGGGGCTATAGGACAGCATTGTGACTGTCTCAGGACTGTCAGGATCCCCTCAAGCATGCAGAAAGCTTATCTGGTGTCTGGTTGGATTGGGTTGCAGTGAGGAACTTAAGATCCCTTCTTGCTCAGGGGGTGGGAGGACATCACTGATGCTGGGATTGTTCCAAAATCTCCATTATTAGATCTTATCTGGGTGAGTTTGCATTTGAATGAAAAACTGTCCACTTTGCTAAAAGCACATTTGGAAGATCCATCAAGTCATCTGTTTTGATCAATTATACTTATTCATTAGCAGATATTGGCTGCTTTTCCCATAGGTAATGCTTTGCCACCCGTGCTAGTAACCATTTTTTATGCCCCCTTTAACACAAGAGTCTGAAGATTTTAACTCTGGTGCCAAGTTCCAAATGCCCTCCATGGAGGCTACCCAAGTAGCCCCAGATGCTTTATATAGTTAGCGGCTGGCCCTTCTCTCCCAAGACCCACATCAACCACTCTGTCAGGTGTGCTTGGTGCTCTACATTTTCCCCAAGAGTGATTGGTAATTCTCTATGCAATCTGTTCTTTAGCTCCTTAATGCAAATTCGAAATAGTCTTGATGCACTGCCTGGGTTAACTGCAAAGGTTCTAACTACAAAAGTACTCTCCCAGGATAGATCAGCGATGACAAGATTTTCCTTCCTTTGGACTAAAGACTCCAGCCAGGGCACATGTCTGGCACCCATGGCTTTGGCTAGTGGTGCCAGAGCTGAGTTTCAGGCTCCATTCTAGGTCCTCTGCAAGGCAAACTTGTATAGGAAACCCCTGTACAGATACCGGTGGGGGTGCTGCCTTTTCTCCAAAACCTCAGTGAGGATGAGATGCACACCCATACACACTGACACATATATACATGTGCACAGTCACAGACCTCTGTACACACACAAGCAAGCAAGGGCAGGTGTTTTTACTCTGCAGAAGAGTGTGTGGGCAGTGGAGGATCCTGAGGCCATCTTTGATTATATTTCCTATAGTACTCTTTATTAAATCACTACCTCAGATGCTACAGTTTTACATATGGATCTAATCTCTCTCTCTCTCGCTCTCTCGCTCTCTCTCTGGTGAAATGGAAACTGTAGGAGCATAGACATTTTTGTGTCTTTTATTCACTGACATAGCTCAAAGTGTATGTGTTTAACATATACTGTTTCAGAAATAGTTGATAAATTATATGTTATTCTTTTATTTTTTTCTGTCTTTTTGAAACAGGGTCTCCCTGTAGCCCCAGCTGACCTGAACTCACTATGTAGACCAGGCTGGCCCTTGAACTCACAAAGATCCGCCTGCCTCTGCCTCCCAAGTGCTGGGACTAAAGGTGTGCACCACCACACCCAGCCTTTTGTTCTTTTTTTTTAATATACTCTTAAGACTGTTTAATAACAAAACTATGTAACACAAAAATATTTCAGTGTGGGCTAGAGATGGCTCAGCAATTAAGAATACTTCCTGCTTTTCCAGAGACCTGATTTCAGCTCCCAGGACCAACATCTGGCAGCTCACAACTCCCTGTAACTCCAACTGAAAGGAACCTAACACCTTCTGGCCTCAGAGTGCACACAAATTAAATTTTAAAAAAATTTCAGAGCTGGGCATGGACGCACACGCTTTTAATCTCAACACTTGGGAGGCAGAGGCAAGTAGGTCTCTGTGAGCTGAGGCCAGTCTGGTCTACATAGTGAGCTCCAGGCCAGCCTGGAGTCTCAAACAACAAATTTTTTGATTAGCATCTATCTAACACCTATCGTTTTCCAGACACTGTGCTAGATACTTCATAATCTTAATTTCTGATTGTAAACCCATTCTTAGGTTGATAATTAAAGCTGTCTTTTAGTTTTGTGGGGTTTTTTTTTGAAAAAAGGAAGAAAATGAAGCTAACGTCTCGAGGCCATACAACTGAGGTCAAATCCATCCAAGTCTTTCTTATGTACTGTTACATATAGAAAACTAGCTAAGTTGCAACTATTATTTTAGCTAAATTTCATCTGTAAAATCCCAAGAAAGGCCTACTTTTTTCCCTCTTTTCAGTTTTGTTTATTATTTTTATTTTATGTGTATGTATGTATTGCCTGAATGTAGGTAAATGCACCTGTGTCGTGCAATGCCCTTGGAGGTCAGAAGAGGCTGTCAGATCCCCTAGGACTGGAGTCACAGACAGTTGTTAGCTGCCATGTAGGTGCTGGGATTCGAACCCCGGTCTTCTGCAAGAACAACCAGTATTCTTAACTGCTGAGCCCTCTCTGGCCCTTTTCTTTTTTGGAGACAGGGTCTTGCTGTAGCTGCAGATGATGCAGATGACCCCGAACTTGCTATGTAGACCAGGCTGACCTCAATCTCTGCCTCCTGAGTGCTGGGACCAAAGGCGTGTGCCACCACGCCCTGCCTAGGCCTACTGTTCTTATAACAGCAATGTCTACCTTCCATGATATTAGTGAATCACAGAGAAAATCCATTGTGTTCTTATTATGAGTCTGGAAAATAAAGTGCTATCACGGATAACAATAAAAATACTCTTGTCCTCAGTTCAACAATTTGAACCCATTACTCAGAACAAGTCCTCTGATTCAAACAAAAATGATTTAGATAGCACTTGGGGGGCAGAGACACTGTTTTTGCAGAAGATCTGAGTTTGAATCCCAGCACCCACATGACAGCTAACAACTGTCCATAACTCCAGTTCCAGGGGATCTGATGGCCTCTTCTGACCTCTTTGGGCATTGCATGACATTGGGTGTACTTACCTACATGCAGGCAATACACTCATACATATAAAATAAAAATAATAAATAAAATATTTAAAAAAATAATACTGGCCAGACGTGGTAGTGCACGCCTTTAATCCCAGCACTCGGGAGGCAGAGGCAGGTGGATCTCTGTGAGTTCAAGGCCAGCTTGGTCTACATAGTGAGTTCCAGGCCAGCTGGGGTTGCAGGGAGACCCTGTATCAAAAAAGACCAAAAAAAAAATTTAGATATAGAATAAAAAATATTTAGTCACACAAAGACTTGTAACTCCACTTTTTTCCCTTTTTGGGTTTTTGAGGCAGGGTCTCAGTACCCAGGCTGGCCTGGAACTTGTCATGTAGCCCAAGTTGGCCTTACACAGGTGATCTTCCTGCCTTTGCCTGTGGAGGGGTTGAAACCCTACTCGAGCCATTTCTGTATAGTGAGAATCCAGCTTGCACATGTCAGTGAAGGCCACATAGAAGTTTGCAGTGTTGTCCAAACTCAACATGATAACATCACACAGGAAACAAAGCTAGGCCGTAAGTCTTTGCAATGACTTCATTGGAAGTCAGTGTCTCTTCGTGCCCTACACATTGTTCTCCAATGTCTGCTTCATGAAATACCACTGTTGCCTTGGGGTGTACTTTCCTGCATTCTTGTGTAGAATTTGCTGCCACCCCGAAACCCAGAGGAATGTCTGACATGGAGTAAACCACAACACCCTGATACTGAGAAGTGTTTTCAATGATTTGACCCAGACCAGATTTCAACACATGGTTTCCATACAGGAACAACTACTCTGCTATTCACACTTTGTACTTGGCATAAGGAACAAGGAAATCCAGAGCTGTAATATGCAACCAGAACTTGTGGGTCTTAGTGAATTTTCCAAAACACGTCCCCAGCGACACAAGCTTATTCCCAGAGATGTTGGCAGCCAGCTTCAGGATCATCTCACATAGTACACCAGGTCATTGTGCAGCCAGAAGCAGTAGGTGCCATCCAGCCTATCCATCAGCAGCTGGAGATTCTCCCTGATGTATTTCGAGATCTTCTCATACATGACAGGGGTCTCCTCTTCAGTCAGAGGCTAAATTTTCCCGCTGGCTCAGCTCACCGGATCCTTGTGCCTAACAGCGATAAATATGTTATTACATTTATTTTTGTGTGTATGTATATGTGTGTGGGTGTGCACATGCTATGGTGCATGTGTGAAGGTCAGAGGATGACTTTTGTGAGTTGGTCCTTTCTTTATAAAACCATGTAGATCCTTGGGATCAAACTCAGATTGTCAGGGTTGGGATAAGTGCCCTTACCTACTGAGCCATCTCTCTGGCCCAGAGTAACATTTTGAATTTTTTTGTTTGTTTTGGTTTTGTTTTATGTTTTGAGACGGCCTCACTGACTGGTCTGGAACTCAATATGTAAAGTAGGCTAGACTTCAACTTACAGAGATATACCTGTCTCTGTCTCCTGGAGTGCTGGGATTAAAGTGTGCTGTCATGTCCAGCCAGTGATATGTTTTTAATGGGATGGGACAGAATAGAAAAAAAAAAAAAAACAGGGCTAGAGGCGTAGTTCATAGGTAGAACACATATTTAGCATGCACAAGGCTCTGGGTTCAATCCCTAGCACCAAACATGAAAAGAAAGGGGTGGGGGGCAGGGGAAACAAAGCATTGCACAAAGTAGAGTGGGTATTTTTTTTTTTTTTGGTCTTTTTGAAACAGGGTCTCCTTGTAGCCCCAGCTGACCTAGAACTTACTCTGTAGACCAGGCTGGCCTTGAACTCACAGAGATCCACTTACCTCTGCCTCCTGAGTACTGGGACTAAAGGCTGTGCCACCACACCTGGACTAGTATTATCCTGTTTTAAAACTTTGTTTCAGTGACATCAATGTGTGAGTGTTAGTAAATGCTTCTATAGAATATATTTTTTGCTGTGGGCTGGACAGAGAGGTTTCAAAACATTAAGATAGCAATCTACAGCCACGGGTGACGGTGCACACTTGTAATGCCAGCACTCTAATAGGCTGAGGCAGGAGGATGGAGAATATCAAATCAAGCAAAAGAAGGAAAAGGTCATGATCCCTGAATCACAGTGCTTGTGTGACAGTGTGAAAAGTTATTTGACTTTTCTTTGGTTTGTTTTCCCCATTAGTAAAATGGGACTGATGAATGATGCTTCCCCCATACTGTTGATATGAAGAACAAATGGGATATCATCGCTAAGGGGCTTTGAGGAGGGCCATAGTACATACCTGAGAGTATTAATAAACCACAGCTAACTCTACAAAGCTTCCTCCTTTCAAAATATTCTGGATCACAGATGGTTTGGTTGTTATAACACATATTTTCCTTCCTCCCTCCCTCCCTCCCTTCCTATTAGCTCTTTCCAGAAGCTTCCAGATATCAGGGCAGGACCCAAGGCAGAGCAGTAATCTTGGTTTATGAGGCTCTTTGGATTGGCTCTTGTGCTATTTCTCCCTCTCCACTAGTGACCACACCCCATATTTGTATCCAGAGGACTTAACCAAAGGGCAGGTTTATTGGGCAATAGCAGGCTTTGCCTTAGCCACAGATTTTCAAGGAGAGCCCTGAGGTCACATATAAAAAGGACCAAAGGCAAAGGAGCGCCTTTCATCCACGGAAAAGGGCTATATTCTATTAAATGAGGGGTAGATTCTTAAACCTAGACACCTTTTGGATTTCTTTTCATACGTAATAGCAAAATCAGAGCTTAACAAATAAGAATACCAGCTCACTCAGGCATATTTTCCCTCCTTTCCTTCCTTCCTTCCTTCCTTCCTTCCTTCCTTCCTTCCTTCCTTCCTTCCTTCCTTTTTTTTTTTTTGTCTTTTTGAGACAGGGTCTCTCTTTAGCCCCAACTGGCCTGGAACTGCTCTGTAGACCAGGTTGGCCTCGAACTCAGAGAGATCCACCTGCCTCTGCCTCCTGAGTGCTGGGATTAAAAGTGGGTGCCACCACACCTAGCTAGACATCTTTTCTTTAGTATCTTTGTAACCTTGATTGGTATGAGAAAGGTCTAGCCCCATGGCTAGGATGGGGAGGGTGTGTGGGTGGGTGTGTTAGGATAGGGCATAAATATGGATGGAGGGAGTGGCCCAGCAGAGTCTGCTGTGTTGGGTTGTATGTGCTGTGAAGTCAGACCCAAGTCTGTGCGTGGGCCTACTCTTACCAGATGTGAGGCCCTGGACAAGTCACTGGCCTTTCTAAGTCTCAGCCTGTGTTTTGTAGGAGGCAGTAACAAGACTAGCATACACTCACTGGGCTTACTTTTGCCAGCTCCCATTCTGAGTACGTGATCCCTAGTAATGCATTGATGCCACACAACTTCATGAAGCAGATACTGGTATTATTTCCACTCTTGTATGAGAATCATGAAACCTGAAAGGCTTAAAGAACCTGCTACAAATCACCCAGATTACAAAAGGAGTACTTAGGATCTGAACTCAGGCATTCTGGCTCCCAAGTCCATGCTACACGTTTTAGTACATACCTCTCAGGATAGTGATGAAGACTGAGTACCAGAAACTAGGGAGCTATTTAGAGGGGTTAGCAGTGCACTTGGCTTGTCATGACTACAGGGTGCATACATGTATATGTGTGTCATTGCAAACTTCATCACTGAAATCCCTGGCAGACCCTAGATCATCAGATGCTGGGGTCACCTGTCATGGTTGCCATCTTCCCATGGGGTTTCTTGTGAACTGAACCCCACAGGTAGCAGGCCCCATGCTGGATTTTATCTCCCCTCAGTGACTCTGCAGTCCTGGGCACAGATAGCTGTGTGTCCTCACGTGGAGGCCTTGAAGTTTTCCTTGTGGGCTAGCTTGCTTCCGCACCATCTCTGCAATGGGTCCTTGGGGCTCATGCCTCCCTTCTGTAGCCTCTGGTTTCCCCTGTGTGTCAGCACTCCTTGTGGACCAAAATGCTGTCCTCTAACAAAGCTCAGAGGAGGCTTTTCCAAGTCCAGCATCCTTTTGACTGTCAGAAACTATTCATCTGATATTCTGATTTCAGTTCAAATGTCAAATATCATTAATTTTTTAAATAGGTGGAACGTTCTCCTTGCTTTAAATTTTGCTCATTGAAGTACTCTATTTTGCTGTTCCTTGGAATCTTTCCTTCCTTCCTTCCTTCCTTTCTTCCTTCCTTCCTTCCTTCCTTCCTTCCTTCCTTCCTTCTTTCCATCCTTCCTTCCCTCCCTCCCTCCCCCTTCCTTCCTTCCTTCTGTTCCTCCTTCCTTCCCTTCTCCCTTCCCTCTCAAGTTGGTGGCCCAGCTTCATGGTTTCCATTGGTTCTCTGCTGGATAGAAATCCTTGATCATTAGAAAAAGAAACAACTTTTCTAATGGGTTACTATTGTTAAATCCTTAAAAAGCACTCAGGCATGGTGGTACACGCCTGTGTAGAACTTACTATGTAGACCAGACTTGCCTCAATCTCACAGAGATCTGCCTGCTTGCCTGTAATCCCAATGTTTGGGAGGCTAAAGCAGAAGGATCTTGAGTTTGAGGCCATAAGTGGTGCTGATTTCCACACCTGTGCTGTGGCATGTGTACCCCTCCAATAATAATTAATAAAAAAAATTTTCTTTTTGAGACAGGGTCTCCCTGCAGCCCAGGCTGGCCTGGAACTTACTATGTAGACCAGACTTGCCTCAATCTCACAGAGATCTGCCTGCCTCTGCCTCCTGAGTGCTGGGATTAAAGGCATATACACCATGCCTGGCAAAATGTTTAAAAAGAAAAAAAAAGAAATGCTATTTAGAGCCTGAAGGATATTCAGGGGCCTAGAGCTGGAAGAAATTCAGATAGACAATAACTGTGGACCCTAAAAGCTTCTTCAAGGCCATGCTTAGGGTCCTCCAGAGGGACTTAGGAGTCGGATCTGGGCTGCTTCTTTCCAAGTGACAGAGCAGCAGGCCCTCTCAGCCGCAGCAGCACTACCTTCGCAGGTGGGAATGGTTAGTCCCATCTTACAAGTGACATGCTGAGGTTCTGAAGAAACTTGCCTGAGCTGTGTGGGAGGCTTGTGGAGGGCTTTGCATTCGAACACAGGTCTATCCACAAAGCTGACATCTCGCTCCCAGCCTGTGATGCTGTGTAGGGCCAGCTGCCCAGGGACAGATTTCTATACCTGAGAGGCCTGGCTGTTGGGTTCTGCCCAGTTGCTGATGGAGACATTTTATTTTTAATGTTCATGGAAAATGCATTTCCTACTAGGTGCTCTTGTTACCTAACTCATTTGTAATCTGATGGTATCCCCTCCCCTTCCTGTCAGTGACTAATGAGATTGTTGTTCCAGGAAGAATTCCTTTAGATGTGTTTGAATAACTTAATTCAAAGTATTGAATTTTTAGCAGTAGCTGTGATAAATTAATTTTGTTCTAGTCCCTGTTGTGGAGAGATATTAAAAAACCATTTCATGCCAAGTGTGGTGGTACATGCCTGTAATCCTAGCACTTGGGAGGCTCAGGTAGAAAGATCAGGAGTTCCAGCCTAGCCTGGGCTGTGGAATAACCCTGTCAAAAATAAAACTGAGACAAGTGTTGGTGGTTTGCTGAGGCTCATTGGTGACCAACATTGACACCGAGTTACTGTTTGGCTTCCAGTGCCTGCCTCCCTCCACCCTCACCCTCACTATCTTACTCTAGCTATACCAGCACTTTGTTGCCAGCCGTTGGGCAGTGGGTGGGTCAATTTAACATGCCTTTCTGTAGAAGTAGGAAATGGAACACCAGCCTTGAATCCTTTTCTGATTCCTCTAGTCTATCTGATTTTTTTCTGGTTAACAGACTATTCACAAAGTAGTTGGCTTTGTATTTGCTGCTGGATCTTTCTGATTTATTTTTATTTATTTATTTATTTATTTATTTATTTATTTATTTATTTAATTTTGAGTCAGGGTCTCACTATATAGACCAGGCTAGCCTGGAACTCACAAAAATCTGTCTACCTCTGCCTCCAGAGTGCTGGGATTAAAGGAATACTGGTGCCACATGGAGCAAGATCCTAACTTTTAAAACAGAAGGCTCAGACCAGGTGTGGTGGCACACATCTCAGGAGGCAGAGGCAGATGGATTTCTGTGAGTTCAAGGCCAGCCTGGTTTACATAGTGAGTTCCAGGCCACCCAGGGCTGCATAGACTCTGTCTCAAAACAAAGTAAAAAATAAATTAATTAAATAAATAAAAAATCAATTAAACTCAGAATCTTCATCATTTTCCTGGATTTTAAATAATGGTATATAAGCACTTTCCTTATCTGGAAAAGAGGGTAGGCTGAGATAGCAGGCAGGGTTGCAGGGTTGTTGGACAAGCTTCGGGTTTCTTGTCTATGAAATGGGGGTGACAATAATGGGAGTATGTCCTAGACTTGTAAAGCCTCAGTGAACTAATGGGAGAAGTACACAGCACAGTGCTGGGCACATGGTGTGTAGTAGATCTTAGATGGTGGTATTGCTGTAACTGTTTAAGTCCAGGAATTTTCAGTTGGCTAAGCTGGGCTCCTGTCTTATATTTCCTTTCTTCTTTGTTTCCTCTTTCTCTTCCCTCCCTTCCTTTTCTCCCTCTCTTTTGTCCCTCCCTCCCTCCTTCTGCCATTTCTTAGACGCTGGGCTCCATAGAAGCCAGAGCCTTGTGCGTGCTATATAAGCACTCTACTGCTGAGTTACATGCTCAGTTCCACATTTGCATCTCTTCACGTGTTGAAGCTCCCTAAAGCATTTTTTTTTCCTTCCTCAATCCAGAGCTGTACTGTTTCTTCAGAGAAAAACAGCTTTCTTGGCTGTTTGTGGTCCCTGGCCCTTCTCTCCTCGAGTATCTGTCTGCAGAGCGAGCCCTGGGAATGTCATGTCCCTGGTCTCTCTTCACCTGCTCAAGCTGACTTTCTTCCTTTTCCTGTGCTCTTTTATTTATCTCTCATGTGAAAGAATTACAGAGGTAAACAATTTAGAGACAGTATGGTAACTCCCTAATCAGAAATTCAGACTTTTTGATCTATTTTTTGTGGCTTCAAGATTCCATCACAGCACAAAATAGCTGCTGGAAATCCACCTATCACATGTGTGCTTCAGGCATGAATCAAAACAGGATAAAGAGAAGAAGAGTGAGTTGCAGTTGTTGGATCTGCCTTTTGAGGCACTTTTCTAGAAACCTCTTTTGACAATTTCTATATTAATGACATTAGTCACCTCTAGCTACCAGGGAGGCTGGGCATATGGCCACCTCAAGTCAAATAGGGCCTCTATTATAAGGAAAAAATGGGAGACTTGATAGCAGGCAACTAGCAGTCTCTGGCACAGGCCTTTCCAACTCTTCAGCCCATCTTGTGGTTCTTAGGGTGAGCTCACACCACACAATCAATTCATTGACCTTGAGGACAAGTGACAACAGACCACTTCTCTGCCAGGCACGATGCCTGTTATACACGTAGTGGTGTTGAGAAGGAGTGGGCTGGTTCCTTCAGAGCAGGGAGCTGCTTTTTCTCCCTATAGTATCATTCACAGGCTTAGCATATGGCAGGCACTAGATGAGTACCCGGCTGGTTTTATAACAATCACAAATGAGAAGTGCAGAGAAGAAGCACAAACATATCCCTGTCTCAATACTGTGCTGGAAAATTCTGGTTGTGTAGTGTTTTGGGTTCCCCTGGCTTTGAGGGTGGACCAGGAACCATCTCAAAACATTAGAGCTGCCTTAAAGCCACAGGAGCTTGTCCAGGTGTTGGGGCTTGTCTATTTTGGACACTGTACTGTTTGCATGCCAAACAAGAATTACCAGCAGAAGTCTCCATGTCCACCTGCCTCCCTCACCACTGCTCTGCGCATAACTGTAGCTGTACCACGTGCATCTCCCTTGTCGCTTCTGCACCATGTAGCTGCCTAGAAAAGCTGCAGGCTCTCTGCACTGAGAGTCGGCTTTGGTTCCTGTTCTCTCTTCCTGTTTGATCCTTGCCATCATTTGCCCGATACTAGACTGTCTGAGGGGAGGTTGCCTGGAGCTCAAGTCACATCTTGCAACTGCTGAGCAAAAGATAGCTTTCAAGGTTTATTGGCATCTAGGAGGGAAGGAACTAGAATATATTTAGCACCTGCTGTCTGCGCTAGGTAAAGTGTACTTCCTACATTGTCACGGTTAATATTCAGAACAGTCTCCTAAAGAGTGTACCTCTGCCAGGCCTGGTGACACAGGCCTGAAATCCCAGATACTCAGGAGACAGGTGGGAGCATTGGAAGTTCAAAGCCAGCCTGAGCAATTTAATGAGACCCTGTCTTAAAATAAAAAGTAAAAAGAAGGTTAGGGAAATAGCTCAGTAGTAGAGAGCTTGCCCAACATGCAAGAAGACTTACGTTCAGTTTCCAGGACAGCAAAAAAGAAAAGAAAAAAAAGGATGCACTTCTCTCCTTTTGCAGATGAGGAAACTGAGGCACCAGCAGGTTATAGCCCAAGATTGCTTAGTACTACTGATTAATTTTTTAACATTAATTTTTTGAGGGAGAATTCCCATGTTATAAAATTGTCCCCATTCAGAGCATATAGTAGTGGGTTTTAAGCACATTTGCAAAGTTATACAGTCACCACTGTCCTCAATTTCTAATTTTTTTTCCGCATGCGAGTAGGGTAGATTTTGAGTACAGGCTTCTCCAAACCCCACTGTCCCATTTCCTCATTTGTCAGTGCAGTGACTTAAAATAACTGATGTGCTGGGCTTGGTGGTGCACGCCTTTAATCCCAGCACTCTGGAGGCCTAGGCACGTGACTCTCCGTGAATTAAAGGCCAATGAGGTCTTACATATCAAGTTATAGGTCAGCCAGGGCTCCGTAGTGACACCCTATCTCAAAATAAAATTAATAAAATAACTGGAGCCATGCTTGGGATGTAGCTGTTGGCAGAGTGACTGCCTAGCACGCACGAGGCTCTAGGTTCAATTCCCAATACCTCATAAACCAGGCATTGTGGTGCATAGCCTGTAATCCCAGCACTGAGGAGGTGGAGTCCAGAGAATCAGAAATTCAGTGTCATCCTTGGCTATAGGAGACCCTGTCTCAGAAACCCAAAATAATTAATTTATTAAATAAAGCTGTTATATGGGGGAATAGTGGGGGGTGCTGTTAGGACTTCTTTGAATGACATATGTCTATTAAAGGGCTGTTGGCTCCTTCAGTCATTTTCTATCATTACTGACCCTGTGACTGCCTTGGGATGACTGGGCCTGCCTTACTTCCTCTGGGCCCCACCCCTCTCTGTGCTTCAGGCGGGTAATACAGTGTCTCAGTCTTGAGGCTTCTTTGCTGAACACCCTTCATTCTTACCCTGGGTTGTGGTTATCAGGCTGTCAGGGGCCCTTGATCTGATCTATGCTTTGTTTTGTAGTCTCAGAATGCCCTAATGCCTGGTACATGGGAGGTGCTCAATAATTGTTTATGAGAGATCTCTCACCCCCACCCAAACTGCCACAGTGACTCATTGTTTTGCCTCTCTAGGGGTCCTCTCCAGCCTCTGTTTACCTTTCTCAGTAAAGATAAGTGGTTGCTCTGTGCCCCAAGTCAAAATTTGTACCCTTTACTCACTGTCTGTTGTGACTTTCTGTAACCCACAGAGTAAAATCTGAGCTTTTAGACGCTTTAGATGCCAGTGTGCCAGGATGTCCATGAACTGTGCTGCTCTTATCTCCCTTCCCCTGTATAGGCACATACTCTAATGCTCCAAACTCCAGTAAGTACTGAGCTAACATACTGCACATACCCTTTTCTTTCTGTGTCTGTGATGTCCCTCCACATTATCCTTAGGACATATTCCCAAACATCCTTCAAACCTAGGCTAGGAGGCTCCCTGCTCTGTGAAGCCTTCCTTCTCTGCCTCCCTTATGTAGACCTAGGAGCTGGCTCCCAGTTAAAAGTGCATTTTGGGGGCTGGAGAGATGGCTCAGCGGTTGAGCACTGACTACTCTTGCAGCTGTCCTGAGTTTGGTTCCCAGTACCGCCCCCATGGCAGCTAACAACCATTCATAACGCCAGTTCCAGGGGATCTGATGCCCTTTTTTGACTTCTGAGGGCATTCCATGACACAGGTGCACTTATATACATGCAGGCAGTACCGTAATACACATAAAAAATGTTTTAAAATAAATTTTAAAAAATAAAATTAAAAAGTAAAAAAAAAAAATTGGCTGCAACAGAAAACTTTCTTCTATAATGCATACTATGGAACCCTGCACTTCGACAGTGGTTGTGATAGAATAGTGGCCCCCTCCCTTGCAAAGAGGTACACATCTTAATTCTTGGATGTGGAGGAGGAATTATCCTGCCGGGTCTGGGTGGGCCCAGTAAAATCACAGAATCTTAAACTAAACCTGGGAGAAGAAGGCAGAAGAGGTCAGAGGGATGCAGTAGGAGAAGGACTCAACACATTGTTGCTGGTTTTGAACTTAAAGAAGGCACCACGAGCCAAGAAATATGGGCAACCTCTAGAAGCTGCAAAATGCAAGGGAACCGTGACTCCTCCTTTTCCTATGACAACTGGTCCCCATCAACACCTTGGGTTTAGCTCAATTAAGACCCTTGGGTTTCTAAAATATAGAACCCCAAGACAATAAGCTGGTGACAACTTTTTTTGTTGTTGTTTGTTTTGTTTGGGGGGGCAGGGTCTCCCTGTAGCCCCAGCTGACCTGGAACTTGCTATGTAGACCATGCTGGCCTTGATCTCACAGAGACCGTGTGCCTCACCCTCCTGAAAGCTGGTGGTGTTTTAAGTCACTATTTGCTATGATTTGTTAGCAGCAGCCACTGGGAACCACAGTGGCTTAACCAGTTAGTAGCAAAGACATGGCCTTACAGCAGCTCAACAGTGAGTGCTCTTGGGGTTCCAATCCTCCTATTCACTTACAGTAGAAAGATGTTTGTCCCCTTGCTTGTGACGTCACAGTTTGTTACACCATATTACCTGCTGTCTGCTTGTGATTTAGAGAAAGAAAAAGTTAAGGTCTCAAATTGATCATTCTAGTTGACTGTCCCTTTAAAAAAAGAGTTTGAGCCAGGTATGATGGCTCATGCCTGTAATCCTAGTACTCAGGATTGGCCTTATAGTGAGTTCTAGGCCAGCCTGGGCTACAGAGTAAAAACCTGTCCAAAAATTTCTTTAAAAAAAAGCTTTCATGGAAGCCCTACCCAACAACTCCTGTTGTCACATTGTTGGGTCACTCTGGGTCACCTGGCCATCTTTAGCTGTAAGGGAGGCTGAGGGATCAGGATGTTTAGCTCTTCAGCCTCACTGTAAAGAATGTTAGGAGGATGGCTTGTGGAAAACCAGCCCACTGTTGGTTCCATCATCCTTTCCTGAACCTCACATATTGGCCTGTTAGAACAATTATACAGCTGTTTTTTGTTGTTTTGTCTGTTTTTAATATTTTATTATTTTTATTTTATGTGTATGAGTGTATTGCCTGCCTGTATGTGAGTGCACCTGTGTTGTGCAGTGCTGCAGAGGTCAGAAGAGGGCTTTGGATTCCCCTGGAATTAAAGACAGTTCGTAGTTGCCATGTGGGTGCTGGGAATTGAACATGGGTCTTCTGCAAGAGCAGTCAGTGCTCTTAATCGCTGAGCCATCTCTCCAGACCCATGTTTGCTTGTTTTTAAGTCTTTTTGAGACAGGGTCTCCGTATAGCCCTAGCAGGCCTGGAACTCGCTATGTAGACCAAGCTGGTCTTGAACTCACAGAGATCCACCTGCCTCTGCCTCCTGAGTGCTGGGACTAAAGGCGTACACTAGCATGCCTGGCTTTATGGGTATGAGTGTTATGCCTGCATGTGTGTACCCATGTTGTGCAGTGCCTGCAGAGAACAGAAGAGGGTGTTGGATCCCCTGGAACTGGAGTTAAGGACGATTGTTAGCTGCCATGTGGGTGCTGGAATTCGACCCCCAGTCTTCTGCAAGAACAACCGGTGCTCTTAACTGCTGAGCCGTCTCTCCAGCCCCCTCTTTTTTTTTTTTTTTTTTTTTTTTCGGTGGGGTCTTACTATGTAGCCCAGGCTGACTTCAGAGTCATAGAGATCTGCCTGCCTCTGACTCTCTGAGTACTGAGATTAAAGGTGTGCAACTCCTCTCACCCCCATTCCCTCCCCTGGCAGACCAGTTTCTTTAATTGTAATGTCCTCACCTCCTAGATAATGCTGACACAATGTATTTATTAAACAAATTAAAAAATGATTGTGTTTTTTTGTGGTTGTATTTTTTTGAGATAGGGGCTTACTATGTAGCCAGGTTGGACTTGAATTCAAGATCCTTCTGCCTCTGCCTCCCATGTACTAGGCTTGCAGGTATGGGCCACTTCACTTTGCCGATTGTACATTTTCAAGTGAGGATCTTGTGTGATTTGGGGTACCTGGACAGGCTATTAAGATCTCTAAGAATTTAAATGTCTCCTCCTCCTCGTCCTTCTCGTCCTTCTCCTTCTCCTCCTCCTCTTCCTCCCCCTCCCTTTCCTCCTCCCCCCTCCTCTTCCACCTCCTTCTCCTCTTCCCTTCCTCCTCCTCATGTAGCCCAGGCTAGTCTCAAACTATGTAGCTGTACTCTGGAGTTACAGGAGTGTGGCACCATCTGCCTTCCCCTTCCCCTTCTTTATCATTGTTTATCTTTGTCTTCATCTGCATCTTATCCTTCTCCCTTTTTGGACTACTAGGAGGAGTTCACAAGATGCATTCTAGAGCAGTGATTCTTTAAGAACTATGGTAGATTTTTCTTATTCTAGCTTTTTTTTAAGTTTTATATGCGCCCCCCATTTTTTTTTTTTGGTCTTTTTTTTTTGAGACAGGGTCTCCCTGTACCTCCAGCTGTCCTGGAACTCACTATGTAGACCAGGCTGGCCTTGAACTCACAGAGATCCACCTGCCTCTGCCTCCCGAGTGCTGGGATTAAAGGCGTGCACTACCACGCCTGGTGCCCCCCATTTTTATTTTATTTATGTAACTGTATTTGCCTTTAATAAAACTGCTTCAGTGCTAACTTGTATGTCCTGCTAACCAGAATACAGTTGCATCAGGAGGCTTCCTTGAACTACTGACCTGCCTGCCTCCACCTCTCAAGTTCTGGCATTCATGCCTGGCTCTATAGCTGTTTTTATGTACATAAACAATGTTATGTCCCTCCCATCCACCCTCACTTTCTTTTCTTCTGAAATAAGCCTTCACTGTGTTGCCCATGTATTATAGAGATGTTCTCAAAACTCTTAGGCTCAAAAGATCCTCAGCTTCCTAAGTGCTGGGAGTGTAGGCAAGTGTCACTGTGCCTAGCTTGTTTTACTGTTGTCTTTCAGGTAGAAGACTCACTAGATTACATCAGTGTCTTTCTCGTTCATTTTCCACCTTGTTTTTTAAAATATTTTATTTATTATTTTTATTTTATGTGCATGAGTGTATGGCCTGCTTGTGTGTAAGTGCACCCATGTCATGTAATGCCCACCGAGGTCAGAAGAGGGCATCAGATCCCCTGGGACTGGAGTTACAGACAGTTGTTAGCTGCCATGTGGGTGCTGGGACATCCCTCCATCCCTCTGTCAGATATTTTAAGTGCAGTGACACAAAAGGATTTACAGCCATGCATCCTGTAGCCATTTGTTATTTTGTTCCATTAACTAAATCATTTCACCTTTCCATAAAGATATTTTCTTTTCTGTGCAACAGGAATGGTTATACCTTATTTGGTGCTGTAAAGATTAAATGAGGACTTGGGATATAGCTCAAGCAGTAGGGTGCTTACCTAGCATCTGTGAGACTGAATTTGTTTTCTAGTATCCAATACACACACACACAGACACACACACACACAGACACACACACACACACACACAGATAAAAGCAAATAATGTACAGAAAGCAGGTGGCACAGGGTGTAACATATATAGTCAGGTCAGAGCTGTGTAAATGCAAATAGGCACTACTGGATGATCACGGTCTATTAGTGGTCGTGCAGTCTGGGAAGCACATCACTTAGGTGCAAGTCCTAACTCTTCCACTTAATTGCTGTGTGACCCTGTGTGACCTGTGTGTAGGTTACTTAGCCTTTTTGTGTCTTAGTTTCTCTCTATATCTGTAGACTAGGGGAGACATTATAATACAATATCCATGTCTAATTAAGTTGGGTGAAGATTAAATAAATCTGTATATACAAAGCACTTCGGTGCATATGCACCTGGTGCATAGTAAAGACCCCCAGTGCATTCTGGTTAAATGTATCACCATCATTACTAGTGTGGCTATGTGCTAAAATAGACTACAAGGGTGAAAAATAGTATCTTGCTTGTTTTGTTGCCTGGTCATATCCTCAGTTAAAACTGGAGGCTTCTGGAAATCCTGTACATTGAATAATCCAAGAGCAGGAGCAGTAGAGCATCCAATTACAGATGCCCCCCAGCGGCAATCCAGGGATGAAGGTGAGACTCCGCAGTGTCTGACTGGATTGTGGTCCTTTTATGGAAAAAGCCCCGCTTTGTATGCAACTGCCTCACCTTCGCTTGGCTGCATAATTGTACCTTTTTGTCTTATTTTATAACATCTTGAGGAATCTAGACCTCACTCCCCTACTGACAGTAGTGAAAGCCACAGCATGTCATGACTCTAATGAGCCTCACTGACATCCTTATGGCCCCACTGAGGCAGCTAGATGGACAGGCATACCAGCCAGGCCAGCATCCACAGCTGCCTTTGAACACAGAACCACACTAGATTTCACCATGGGGCCCTAGGGTCTCCCTCTCCTGTCCTCATTGTTTTAGAAGGGCATGGAGTTACTTCCTGAATGTTGGGCTTGTATCGGTGTGCTTGAAGGAGCTGTTGTTTGCTGAGTGAACTCCCTCTGGTCACCAGACCAACAATCCCCCTAGGGACCTTTGGTCAGACAGGAGGCAGCTGTGGCCTGGTCCCAAGCTCAATGCAGTCTAATGACTTGCTTTGTTTGAACTGCAGAGGGTTAAAATGAAATGGAATTGTTTTGGAAACTGATTTTCCATAAACGTACATACTTCTCTTTCCTCTGATCCCTTTATCCACAAGCATTGGTGGTATGGAAGGTAAAGAGTAGAATGAACTGGTCTGCTTAGCATTGCATCTTGCCTCTGCCTAGTCCTAGCTATGTGGCCTTAGGCAAATTACATAACCCCTGTGGCCTCACTTCCCTTCTCTACAAAATGGGTTTATAATAGTTTACTTCACAAATTTGTGAAAATGAAATGAGTCAATATAAGTGCTCAGCCTGGCACATACTAAGTGCTACTTAGGTGTCAGTATCTACCAGTATTACACTACCTGTCTAGTCTCCATAGGCATTTGAGGTTGCATCCCTGTGTTAAGGGGTTTTTCTATAGAAGACAAAAATGTCTGTCTTTGCTAGTGTGCCTCTGAGCTCACTAATAAGCTTTTTCTCCATCCCCAAAACTGCATCTCAGACCTTGGAATATAACAGTTTTATTAGAGTAGCACCGGCCACCATAACCAGACCATTCCAGTGTTCTAGTGATTGAACCTCATTTTTCCCAGGTTCACAGAACACAGGCTTCTTTGGATCTGCCTGCCTGCAGATCCTGGTGTTCTCAGCTTTCAGAGAGCAGTGAGAGCAAGAAGGTAAAGAGACTAGCTTCTTTACTGTCCTAGCCCAGAAGCAGTACCTATTCCTTCTGCTTATATTCCATTGGCAAGGGGTTCTAGACAGAATAGTGCCAACAAGGTAGCCATTTCCAGGCAGGCTCAGCTGTACTGAGTTGGGGAGGGGATTTGAGCATGAATTTGATTTAGGCAATTTATTTCATTTTTTAAATGGAGACAGAACTTAGCATATATATATATATATATATATATATATATATATACACACACACACACACACACACACACACACACACACACACACACACACACACATTGTGCTGAATTAGGGGGAGAATATAACTACAACTTTTATTTTTTTGGTCTTTTTGAGGCAGGGTCTCACTGTAGCTCTAGCTGCCTGGAACTCACTCTGTAGACCAGGCTGGCCGAAATCTCAACAGAGGATCTGCCTGCTTCTGCCTCCCGAGTGCTGGGATTAAAGGCGTATGCCACCACACCTGGCATAACTACAATTTTTAATTTTTTTTGGCGGGGATGTTTTTGGTCTTTTTGTTTGTTTTTTTGGGACAGGGTCTCCCTATAGCCTCAGCTGTCCTGGAGCTCCCTGTATAGACCAGGCTGGCCTTGAACTCTCAGAGATCCACCTGCCTCTGCCTCTGGAGTGCTGGGATTAAAGGCATGTGCCTTTAAAGGCCCTCTGCAAGAGCAGTAAGCACTCATCCACTGAGCTAGATCTCCAAACCACAATTTTTATATCCAAAATTTTAATTATTATTTTTTTATTCACTATTATTATTTTGTTTTGTTTTGAGACTATGTTTCATATAGCCCAACCTGGCCTCGAACTCAGCATGTAGGCCTCTGATATCTCCTGCCTGCCAATGCCAAGTGTTGAGATTACAAGCATGAGCCATCATGCCTAGACTTATTTTTGTCTTTGATGCATGTATAGCCAAGGCTAGCCTTGAACTTGTGATCCTCCTGCCTTAGCCACCTGAGTACTGGGATTTCAGGCATGTGCCACCATACCCCCTCCAGACCATGGGACTCAAACCTAGGCCTTCAAGGATGCTAGGCCAACATTATCCCACTGGACCACATCCCTCTTATATTCAAATCTTAAATTCCTGGCTCTTCTTTTGAATTGCTACTCCATTCTGGACATTTTTAGCATTTGGCTTTGTTAAGGAAGGTAATTTAAACTTGTTAAGGAATAATTTACATATATTGCTTAAGTTATCACCAAGGTGGAGGAAGGAAGAAAGGGAGGGAGGGAGGGAGGGAGGGAGGGAGGGAAGAAGGGAAGAAGGAAGGGAGGGGAAGGTAAGATTCATGGTGATAAAATATACATGCGGTGGTGCAAGCCTTTAATCCTAGCACTTGGGAGGCAGAGGCAGGGGGGTCTCTGTGGGTTCGAAGCCAGCCTGGTCTCCATAGTGAATCCAGGACAGCTGTGGCTACAGGGAGACCCTGTCTCAAAAAGACCAAAAAACATATATATATGTATCATATATTCTAAAAATTGATGAAAGCCAATTTTTTTTTGTTTTGTATTGAGACAGTTTTATATAGACCAGGCTGGCCTTAAACTTGCTATTTAGCCAAACTGACCTTGAGCAACTGATCCTCTTGCCTTTACCTCCCAAGTACTGCGCTTACAGACATAAGCCACCACACCTAGCTCCAAAAATCAATTTTTATTTTAAGTTGAAGAGACCCTTGATTAGCTAATCATTTGGTTTAAGACAGGGGAAAAGTGCTGTGCAGCATTTCACATCTCTTAAAGATAGGGACCATGGTGTGCTTTGTTTTGAGCCATTTTGTTTTTTGGAGCCACAGAGCCCATCACCTTTGAAGGACTGAGCTCATCATGGAGAAGACAGTATCTTTGCCTCAGCTTGCACGTAGGCACCGAGAAACTTGCACAGAGGAACTTGTGAGTTAGGACAATGACCTTCAACCTCTATAACCCTAATTCAAACTAAATATCTTTAGTCACTAAAAATATGATGACTAAGCATCTCCCTGCTCTTAAGATGACCCTCTGTTTCTTGTTTGGGTCCCAGATTGACTGACAGCTCTCTTTGTCTAAATGATTGTCTTTAGGGAAACTGTTTCAGGCACAGTCTCTGGAAAGAAAATTATAGAATTTACAGTTTCATGCTTCTCAGACTAACCTAACTCCTACCCCAAGTATATTATGAAATCAGGAGGTTTTAGAAACTGAAACATGGAAACCAGTCTTTCCTCATGCTGGTCTGAAGCTCATTAGAGAAAGCTCTGTGCTGTGCTCAGATGGGGTGATTTGATTATTTGTAGCTCCACTCAAGAAATTGTTGAGAATTTCACATTCCTTTAGTTGTTTGGCAAAAGATAGGAAAAAAAAAAGTCTCTTGAGTCTAAACCCTTATTTCCAGTGCCTGTCTTTAGATCTCAGTTCATTCTGCCTTACCAGCTTTGCTAAAGGCAGATACTGGTTCATAGTAGTCAAGGGTTTAGGCTCTGGAGCCAGACTGTACACCTTTAAAGCTCAGTTCTACCCCTTACTAGTTATGAAGATTTATTTATTTAATCATCTATGTATTTGTTTTGAGACACAGTCTCTCTGTGTAGCCCTGGCTGGCCTGGAACTGGAACTCACTCTGTCAACCAAACTTGTGGTGAGCCTCCTAACTCTGCCTCTTAAGTACTGGGATTACCAGTGTGTACCACCATGCCTGGTTTATGTGGTAGTAGGGATGAACCCAGGACTTCCTGTATGCTAGGCAAGTACTCTACCAACTGCGCTACATCCCCATCCCCAGTTTTGAGGATTTAAAAAGTGCTTCTGCTTCTTTGTGTCTGGATTTATCTGTGTGATGGATGTGTTAGTAACTTCTGTCTCCTGGAATGTTGTGAAGATGAATGAGAAACCTAGGGTGAACCTTCAGCACAGACCTAACCCCAGTCAGCCATCAATAAATACCTATTAGTCACCCTTTGTTTTCCCAGTGTCTGCTGTAGCATCTTTTGCCACCTATCTACTTGATAAATGCTTGCTAGTTAAGCTGCAAGAAAGATTAAGGAAATTACTAAATTATGATTCTTCCACTTTTGAAATTATCTAGATAAAGAATTGACTGGAGGCTAGGGAGATGGCTCAGCAGTTAAAAGTACTTCTTGTGTAATCATGAGGACCAAAATTCAGCCCAGCACCCATATAACAGCCTGGATGTCTGAAGTACACCCTGTAACCCTAGCTCTGAGTAGAGACAGTACAGGGCTTGATGGCTTCCAGCCTAGTTGAGAAAAAAACCCCAATTTCAAAGAGAGACCCTGCCTCAAAGTGATAGAGAGTAACCGAGGATGCTCTCTTCTGGTCCGTGCATGCGTGCGTGCGTGTATTATGCACAGACACACAGAGCACTAACACAGACAAATAGATACAAATACATCTTTTAAAAAAAAAAAAAGAAAAAGGAAAGGCTGGGTGTGGTGGCACATGTTTTTTAAATTCCAGAACTTGGGAGGCAGAGACAGGCAGATCTCTGTGAGTTCAAGGCCAGCCTGGTCTACATAGTGAGTTCCAGGCCAGCTGGGGCTGGAGGGAGACCCTGTCTCAAAAAGACCATTTAAAAAAAAAAAGAACTGACTGTGTGTCAGATCATTTGTAAGAACATAAAACAGGAGGTGTTCCAGGGGGCAGTGAGATGGCTCAGCAGGTAAAGATGCTTGCTGCCAAGCCTTCCAACCTGAGTTGGAACCCCAGGACATGTATGGTAGAAGAATAGAACCAACTTCCACAAATTGTCTTCTGACTTCCACACACATGCCTCCTGATGCAATAAATACATGAATAATTTTACTTAAAAAAAAAAACAGCTTCCTAGCCAGGTGAGGTGATGCACATGTATAATCCTAGCACTTGGGAAGCTGAGGCAGGAGAATTGCAGTTTTGAGACCATCCTGGGCTACATAGAGAGGCCTTGTCTCAAAAAAAAAAAAGAGTGAATAAATAAATAGATTTGTTGTGCCTAGTCTCTCTGAGATGAAGCCCAGTGGATCTGTGAAAAATACAGAGCCTCAGTCTCAACTTTATGTCTCTGTCTCTCTCTGTCTCTGTCTCTCTCTCTCTCTCTCTCTCTCTCTCTCTCTATATATATATATATATATATATGAATTAAAAATATTTATTTTGAGGGGGAGCACGTGCCATGGCATATGAGTGGAGGTCAGAGGACAACCTGTGGGAGTTGGCCCTTCCCCTCCATTGTGTGGGTCCTGGGGATTGTACTCAGGCCATCAGGCTTGGTGGCAAACATATTAACCTTCTGAACCATCTTCTTGCTCCCCCTCCTTTTTATTTATTTATTTTATTTCCCTGTAATTCTAGAAGGCCTAGAACTCACTACATGGATCAGGCTGGCCGTGATCTCACAGAGATCCACCTGCCTTTGCCTCCTGAGTGCTGGGATTAAAGGGTGTCCCACCACATCCGGCTCCTCCCTCCTCCTTTTCTAATGGGTTCTTACTTTGTTGTCCAGACTAGCCATAAACTTCTGGGCTCAAGCCATTCTCCTGCCTCAGCCTCCTGAGTAGCTGGGACCATAGTGTGTGCTATAGTACCAAGCTCTGAAATCTGTATTTTTATTCAGCCCAGAGGGTTCTGAGTAACCAAGCTCAGCTATCCCAGAGTTTGGCAGGTTTTGCCAAGTGCGTGATGTAAGGTAGTAATAAATATCTAGTGAGTTTTAAATATAGGGCCCCTTCTGCCCACAGAGTCTCAAAGGTTACAATTAAGAGGAAGAAAACAAAAGAAAGAAAAAGAAAAAAGAAAAGAAAGAGAGAGAATAAGGCCCATATTTACTTAAGAATTTAAAGGCTTCTAAGCAAACTAAGGAGGGAAAGTCCTTTTTGAGTTTGTATGTGACTAGATATGTTGCCAGACAGCTGATAAAATAAAATAATCATTTATGTTTGCAGCCAACAAATGGAAGGAGCCCACAGTGATCTTTGGCCCCAAAGCAAACACAATGACCCAAAGCTAAGAGGCACTTGGACAGTGGCACAAAGTTCTTTTAGATTTACTGTTTCTAAACACTTGGCTGACTGAGGTTTGAGTCATGCAGGTGACCCTTTCCTGCCCCCAGATAGTTATCCTGCTGTTTGACAGGGTCAGGATACACATTCTTTCCCCTTGCTGAGCTCCAGGGAAGGAGGGCCCTGGGATGGAGGCAGATCTTTTTCTCAGGTGACAACTCCAGGGTCCCAATGCAATTGAGCCGAGCTTCTGCGTCTTAGAAGACACCTTCTGTATCTGTTTTTGCCTTAATCAGAGAAAACTACTTTCATTAATTTAGATGTGGGTGGCATGGAAAATGTGTGCATTCTTCATGAGTGGAGATCACTGTGGAGTTAAAACAACTTTGCTGTGGTTTCCACGTTCGCTGAATTTATAAATAGTTGGGCATACTTGCTGGGCTTTAATAAATGGAACTTTTCCTGATGTTTTAAAGAATCACTCAGAAATACCTATAACCTCTGAACCAAGTAATAAAAAAGGTCAACAAAATGCTTTTCCGAGAGGTCTCAGTGTTGATGGAATAACCAGACCACCAAGAATCGTAAGATTTAAAGAGGAGGACATAGGCAATACAACTTTCTCACTTCAAAGCAGGTTCAGAGTGTAAAGCATTGGCTGTATGATTTTATGACCCATGGGAGATCAATTCTGGGCTCCCATAAACTACTACAATCTAGGAGCAGGGAGGCAGTCATCATTAACTCAAACTTTATTGATATCTGATTGTTCCAAGCAACACCCCAGGGGAATGTTCAGCATTCTGTCTCAAGGACCAGCAGTCCTCCTGTAGATCCAGGCTGATAAACAGCATTCACTGCATAAATGCAGACCACAGAGACCCATGTTAAGGGCTGAGACAGCATGCTAAGGGCTTGCCATCTCTAACTGGCTTGCAAGGCCCAAGGTAGCTCTTTATACTCTGTTGGCCCCGCTGCTGTTCAAATGCTGACAGGCAACAGCAAATGACACACCTTTGCTGGCTGATCAGTAGGTACATAAGTGGTGGCATCTGCTCTACTATCTTTAACATATTCTTTGGCATTTTGCCATTTTTTTTCTTCAGCTTCAGTACCCACATGCCCACAGCAGAAAGTCCATCAGCCTTTCCTGAAGCTCTCCCTTGCAGTTGTAAAGGAAGCCATGTCAGTGCTGCTTGTTCTCCCAGGTTGGTAGAGAACTTGATCTTATTGGTAGCCAGTCCTTACTGTCACAGTAGGGCTCTTCGAAGGTTGGCAGGTGACCCTGGTATATGGTAGTAAGAGACCCAGCACAGGCTGCCATTGTTTTTATAGAGAGAAAGGGTGGATTTCTCAGTGCTGAGGTGGCTTGGATGCCCTGAATTGCTCCTCCTGACACCCTTTTTTTTTTCAGATCCCAGATAGAACTGTCATGTGTCAGTTTACTCAGGAAAACCCAGCAAGGCAGCTTCTAGTGTCTACCACATACTTGATGCACCCCCAGGGACTCATTTTGGGGGAATCTAACAACTTTTTTTTTTTTTTTTTATCTTTTTGAGACAGGGTCTCCCTTTAGCCCCAGCTAGCCTGGAACTCACTAGGTCAGGCTGGCCTTGAACTTACAGAGATCCACCAGTCTCTGCCTCCCGAGTGCTGACAACTTTTTTAAACCCTCAAAACTCAGTGAGCCTGTTCACAGCCTCTTTCCTAGATAGTAGTAGGGAAGTCAGTTCTGATAGCAGTGGCCCCAAAGTGGCCTATCTTCTAAGAGATGCTACACAAAGGGGTATAGTTATAACATCTGTGCTTCTAAGAGCTCCTCCAGCCCCCATGCTCTTGCTAGAGAAAAGGCATGGGGGACAAATCTAATTGCTGGCAGAGTACGTCAACTTTTGCTATTCCAAACAATACTGCAATGAAAAAACCATGAATTGTATACAGTCCATGGTTCATACAAATGAATGTTTTTCTAAAAAACATCTATATATGGAGTCACCGAGTTAAGACATAGAATTTTTTTTTTTTTGTCTTTTTGAGACAGGGTCTCCCTGTAGCCCCAGCTGGTCTGGAACTCGCTATGTAGACCAGGCTGGCCTCCAACTCAGAGAGATTTACCTGCCTCTGCCTCCCAAGTGTAGAGATTAAAGGGGTGCGCAACCACGCTTGGCTTGCATTTTATTTTTTTATTATTTATTTATTTTTTGCTTTTTGAGACAGGGTTTCCCTGTAGCCCCAGATGGCCTGGAATTTGCTATGTAGACCAGGCTGGCCTCAGTCTCACAGAGGTCTGCCCGCCTCTGCCTCCTGAGTGCTGGAATAAAAGGTGTGCACTACCACTCCCAGCTAAATACATACATTTTAAACATGATGAAATGGTCCTATGAAAAAAAGTTAATCTAGTTTACATTCTCACCTTACTTTTTCTTATGGTATTGAGGATCCAACCCAGGGCATTGATGGGCAAGTGTTCTACTACTGAGTTATATGCCTAGTCCCTCATCTTACCTTTTTAAGAGAACCTGTTTACATTGTCACCAGCATTTGTTACTATGTTTCATTTGTGCCAATCTAATAGATTGATCAAAATGTCATCTCAATGTACATCTGATCCTAATTACTGATGAGTCTCAGTGTCTTCTTATATTCCTTATTTTTTAAAATATTTTATTATTTTATGTGTATGAGTATATTGCCTGCATGTCTGTAAGTGCATCCATGTCGTGTAATGCCTGTGGAGGTCAGAGG
>NW_008333884.1:1838845-1848823 GCF_000622305.1 Nannospalax galili
ACAGGGTCTCCCTGTAGCCCCAGCTGGTCTGGAACTCGCTATGTAGACCAGGCTGGCCTCCAACTCAGAGAGATTTACCTGCCTCTGCCTCCCAAGTGTAGAGATTAAAGGGGTGCGCAACCACGCTTGGCTTGCATTTTATTTTTTTATTATTTATTTATTTTTTGCTTTTTGAGACAGGGTTTCCCTGTAGCCCCAGATGGCCTGGAATTTGCTATGTAGACCAGGCTGGCCTCAGTCTCACAGAGGTCTGCCCGCCTCTGCCTCCTGAGTGCTGGAATAAAAGGTGTGCACTACCACTCCCAGCTAAATACATACATTTTAAACATGATGAAATGGTCCTATGAAAAAAAGTTAATCTAGTTTACATTCTCACCTTACTTTTTCTTATGGTATTGAGGATCCAACCCAGGGCATTGATGGGCAAGTGTTCTACTACTGAGTTATATGCCTAGTCCCTCATCTTACCTTTTTAAGAGAACCTGTTTACATTGTCACCAGCATTTTTTACTATGTTTCATTTGTGCCAATCTAATAGATTGATCAAAATGTCATCTCAATGTACATCTGATCCTAATTACTGATGAGTCTCAGTGTCTTCTTATATTCCTTATTTTTTAAAATATTTTATTATTTTATGTGTATGCGTGTATTGCCTGCATGTAGGTAAGTGCACCTGTGTCATGCAATGCCGCGGAGGTCAGAAGAGGCTGTCAGATCCTCTGGGACTGGAGTTACAGACAGTTGTTAGCTGCCATGTGGGTGTTGGGATTTGAACCCGGGTCTTCTGCAAGAGCAACCAATGTTCTTAACCACTGAGCCATTGAGCCATTTCTCCAGCCCTCTTTAGTTGTTTATATTTCTCCTTTATCTTATTCTTTTCCTATTTTTTAGATTTAATGTGAATATGTCTCATGCCTCAAGATGGCATAGTATGCTCATAATAGGTTGACTTAAGGAAGTTTCCAGGAGTCATTTTCCTGTGTTTTTTTTAAAACTTTAAAAAAAATTTATGTATTTTTATTTTATGTGTATGCATATATTGCCTGCATGTAGGTAAGTGCACCCATGTTGTGGAATGCCCATGGAGGTCAGAAGAGGCTGTCAGATCCCCTGGGACTGGAGTTACAGACAGTTGTTAGCAGCCATATGGGTGCTGGGATTCAAACCCAGGTCTTCTGCAAGAACAACCAGTGTTCTAACCTCTGAGATATCTTTCCAGCCCCAATTTTCCTTTTTTTTTTAGAAATAATTTATTTTTGGGCTGGGCGTGGTGGTGCATGCCTTTAATCCTAGCACTTGGGAGGCAGAGGCAGGCATATTTTTGTGAGTTTGAGGCCAGCCTGGTCTACATAGTGAGTTCCAGGACAGCTGGGACTACAAGGAGACCTTGTCTCAAAAAGACAAAAAAAAAAGAGAAATAATTCATTTTTATCTATACAAGTGTTTTGATTGCCTGCATGTATACTGATATGTGTGTAGTGCTTGCCAAGGCCAGAAGAGGGTGACAGAGCCACCATGTACGTGCTAGGAATTGAACCCAGGTCCTCTGGAAGAACAGCAGGTGCTTTTAAACCCTGAACTACTTCTCCAGCCTCATTTTCCTGTATTTTTAAATCAGAAATGGATGTTGACTTTTTGCTAATGCTTTGTTCAGATATATTGGGGTGATCGTCTACTTTTTCCTCCTTAATCTGTTAATGTAGTAGACTGCAGATTTTCAAATGTTGAACAAGGTTTAAAATCCTGGGATGCAAAAAGACCAAACAAAACAAAACAAAAAACTGCCAAGCATGGTGGTGCACGCCTTTAATCCCAGGACAGTGGGGGCTATAGGGAGACCCTGTCTCAAAAAGACCCCCCCAAAAATCCTGGGATGTACCCTAGTTAATGTACTATAAAGAGGTGTAGGATGCCTCACTGTATGTTTAACATCCCATCCACATGGCAGCAAGTTGCACAATGTACAGCTGTGCATAGTATCTCTGGGATGCAGTTTAGGGGGGGAAATGCTGCATTGAACATGTTAATTGTAATTAAGATTATTTGCATCTATAACATAGAAAGACTGGCCTGTAGTTTCTCTCTGTGGGTTAATATAGTGGTATCATAAAATTTTCTGAGTGGTTTCCCATGTGTCTGTGCCCTGAAATGATTTCTATAACATGAGCATTTTCTGTTTATAATGTTTGGAAGCCCCTGCCTTTACAGTATGTGCTAGGTCAATCATATCATTTCTATCTACATGTCCATTTTATCAAAAGTTAATCTGTTCAAGCTTTCCTCTCAAACCAGTTTTTAGACTTTAGATTTTCTTAGAACAATTCATCCTTTTAAACTTGGTAAAGTTCATGCTGTGAATACATGTTTCGAGCTCCTCCTTCTGCTCTAAACAATCATGATGCACATTAAAAAAAAATGTATAGGCAGGCTGGGTGTGGCAGTGGCAAACATGCCTGTAATCCCAGCACTGGGGAAGCAGAGACAGGCAAATCTCTGTGAGTTCAAGGCCAGCCTTGTCTGCATAGTGAGTTCTAGGTCAGTCAGGGCTGCAAGGTAGACCCTGTCTCAAAAAGACCAAAAAAGATCCGGGTGTGGTGGTGCATGCCTGTAATCCCAGCACTCGGGAGGAAGAGGCAGGCGGATCTCTGTGAATTCAAGGCCAGGCCAGCTGGGGCTATAGGGAGACCCTGTCTCAAAAAGACAAAAAAACTAACACAGTCCGCAGGTGTAGGCACATACTTGTAATCCCAGTTACTCAGGAGGCTGAGACAGGAAGGTGTTAAATTCAAGACCAGCCTGGGTAACTTAGCAAGACCTTTCAAAATAGAGTAAAAAGGGGTTGGAACTATCAGCTCAGTAGTTAGAGTACTTGCCTAGCATGTGTAAGACCCTGGATTCAATCTTCAGTACTGAAAAAGAATATATATATAATGTTTTTTGTTTTGTTTTGTTTTTTTGATCATTTTGAGACAGGGTCCCCTGTAGTCCCAGCTGTCCTGGAACTCACAGAGATCCGCCTGCCTCTGCCTCTGGAGTGCTGGGATTAAAGGCGTGTGCCACCATGCCTGGCTTGAAATAATGTTTTAAAATAATAGGTTGGGGAAAGAGATGACTCAGTGAATCAAGTGTTTGCTGTGCAAGCATGAAGATCTATATTGGGATTCTCAACATGTAAAAGCCAGGTGTGGTAATGTAAGCCTGTAACTCCACTGTTGAGGGAGCTCCCTGGAGCTCTTTGACCAACCAGTTCAGCTGAAAGAGTGAGCTTCAGTTTCAGTGAAGAGCTTCTGTCTCAAAATATAAAATACAGAGCAATAGAAGAAGACACCCAAAGCTGACCTCTGGCTTCCATATGTACATGCAAAAAGTGCACATACACTCATGGATACAACACATAGATACAAAGTATAATTATGCTAAAAAATCAGACCTGCCTCCCCTTGAACCAGAGATGGAGCAGGAGTTACCATGTAAAAAGGGAAACTGAAGCCAGAGACTGTTAGGGCCTGGACCTGGGGTGGGTTATGGGACAGGATGGGGCATCTGTGTGCTGTACAACCTGGTGACTCCTCTTGCCTCTGAGCTAGTTGGCCACATTATCTCCTGCCTGTGCCCTGCTCCAGAATGTACTGCCTCCTCTCCCCTCCCACTGCTGATGGCAGTCTGTGGTAGTTTGAATGAAAATGTCCCCCATAGGCTCCAAGTATTTGGACATTTTGTCCCCAGATGGTAGCACTATTTTGGGAGGGTTTAGAAGGTGTGTCTATCTTGGAGGAAGCACATCACTGGGGATGGGCTTAGAGAGTTCTTAAGCCCTGCCAGATCTCCAGTTGTTCTCTTGCTTCCTGTGCCTGTGTGATGATGTGAGAGCTTAGCTTCTGTTGCTCCTGCTCCAGCCACCTCCTGCCACCATGCCATGATGGACTGTAATTCCCCTGGACCCATAAGCTCAAATAAACTCTTCCTTCTATAAATTGCTTGGGTCAGTGTTTCTATCACAGCAACAGAAAAGTGACTAATACACAGTCGTTTTGTGGGTATATTGTGACCCGTAGTTTTTTATTTTCCTTCTACCCTGGGATTTCTTGGAATTTCTGATCTTTGAAAGTACCTTGTGTTACCTTCCTAGATTGTAAGTTGGCCTTATTTTAATATATGATTCCTATCATGTTTATAGATTTGAACTAAGAAGGAAAAGTATACAAGTTTACCATAATTATCTAAAACACATACTCAAGCTCCATGCACTTGGTTGTCTTCTTTGAATCAGAATCCAAATTAAAAATACAAGTTAGAAGCTGGGTGTTGGGTCTGATGCTCAAGGTCTTGTCTCAAAAAACAGTGGGGGTTAGAATGAGGATCTCAGATTACTTTTTATTTTTTAATTTTTATCTTATGTGTATGAACATTTTACCTACACCTGTGCAGTGCAATACCTGTGGAGATCAGAAGAGGGCGTCAGATCCCCTGGAACTGGAGTTACAAATGGTTCTTAGCTGCTATGTGGGTGCTGGAAATTGAGTCTAGGTGCTTTGTAAGACCAGCTCTTAAGAGCTCTTAACTGCTCGGCCATTTCTCTAGTCTCAGATCTCAGATTTTTATTGCAGTTGTTGGAGGGTGGTAGTTTGTCAAAAAAAAAAAAAAAAGTGAATGTGTGTTATGTTGGGCTGGGGAGATGACTCAGCTGTTAACACTGGCTGCAATTGCAGAGGACCAGTTTTGATTTCCAGGACCCACATGGGCCCTAACAACCATCCTTAACTCCAGTTCCAGGGAATTCAAAGTCCTCTTCTGACCTCTGCAGGCATTGCATGACACGGGGTGCACATAAACACATGCAGGCAATACACTCATACACATGAATTAAAATAATAAATAAAATGCTTTTTTTTTTTTGAGACAGGGTCTCCTTGCAGCCCCAGTTGGCCTGGAACTCACTATGTAGACCAGGTTGGCCTTGAACTCACAGAGATCCGCCTGCCTCTGCCTCCCAAGTGCTGGGATTAAAGGCATGCACCACCACACCCGGCCTTTTTTCTTTTTGAGACAGGGTCTCCCAGTAGCTCCAGGTGGCCTGGAACTTACTATGTAGACCAGGCTGGCTGGCATTGATCTCACAGAGATCCCCCTGCCTCTGCCTCCTGAGTGTTGGAATTAAAGCCATGTGCCACCACACGTAGCTAAAGCTTACATTTTTAATAGGAAATGATCTGCATATATGTTCTCTTTATACATTGCACTTGAAGGCAGCATGCAACATGGGCACTGCCATCAGTTGTTCTTGGGTCTTCTCTTGGTGGGCTAGGGCTTTGGACCAGTGGAGCCTGTGCTGGAAATGGACAGCAGCATCTTCAGTCCAACAGCATATTTGGTGGAATGTTATGTACATTACAGCTGTTGTTGAGTTGCTTAAGGGTATGTTGAGCCTCTGTCCTACTGGTACTGAGTTTCGTGGTATCCCTTGCTGGTTCTGTCTGTTTAGCCTGGATCCTGTTCTTTTTGCTCTGATTTCTGTATCATTTGCCATCAATGTGGGCCCGATGTTGCTTAGCTTCTGGAAGGTGCCAGAACCCAAGACCAAGAGGCACTGCGGTCTTGCCCTATACCGGCTGACCTAATCTGGTTTATCTTGGCACATGAGCCTTGCCCAAGAGTATCATGTTTGGGTCCCTAGAAGGCCCTACTTCCTTTGTCCACCCACATCCACCCCACCCCAACCACACACAGGACAATGACCAAACATGCCTTTAGTTTTGTTTGCAAGGTCTGTTTTCTGCCATTGCCCAGAGAGGAAAGGTTTTGAACAAGAAAATTTCTCAAGTTGGAGAAAAAAGAAAATAAAAAATAACAGCTTTGAATTTAAGGTAAAGGGATTGTGCTTTTTCTAGATGAATCTTTTCCTTATTCTAGGTGCTTTTGAATTCCAAACAATGAAGAGAACATGCTTAACACAGGCCAGGTGTAATCCTAACACGCAGGAGACAGAGGCTGGAGGCTCACAATTTGAGGCTAGCTTGGGCCATGCAGTGAGACTTTGTCTCAAAAAGCCCAAGGAAGGTGGGCATGGTCATACACACCTGTAATCTCAACTCTTAGGAGGTAAAGGCAGGAAGATTAGAAGTTCAAGGTCATTCTTGACTATGAAACAAGTTTGAGACCAGCCTGGGAACTAGAGGCTCTGTCTCAAAAAAAGAGGCTGTGATGAAGGTCATAGTACTTGCCTAATATGCTTTTTCCCTAAGTTTGATCCCCAGTACTACAAAAATAAAAATAAAATAAATAAATGGGAGATAGAGTTGCTTTGGTTTTTGCAGCTTGTTAGCAAGGTAACTTTGCAATGATAGTTCAGACACCCACAGTGGGGGCGGGGGAAACTGTGGTCTGGCTTTGGTGACCTCAGAACTATGCACAGTATCTTTATTTTCTTGCTATTATCAAAAGAAAGGTGTAATGTGCGTGTGTGGGTGTGCATGTGTGTGCATGTGTGAAAAACCTGACCAACAGTGATAACTCATACTCTTTGCAAGCTACTATGCTGGTATCTTTTTAAGATTTATTTTTATTTATTTATTTTTAAATTTTATTTATTATGTTTATTTTTATGTGTATGAGTGTGTTACCTGCATGTATGTAAGTGCACCTATGTTGTGCAATGCCTGAGGAAGTCAGAAGAGGGTGTTGGATCCTCTGGAACTGGAGATATGGACAGTTGTTAGCTGCCATGTGGATGCTGGAAACTTAACCCAGGTCCTCTGCAAGAGGAGCAAGTGCTCTTAACCACTAAGCCATCTCTCTAGCCCTGAGATTTATTTTTATTTTTAAAATTTTTGTGTATGTGTATCTGTGTGCGGCTAAGTGCACTTGAGTGTAGGTGCCTGAAGAGACCAAAGGTGTCGGATCCCCCTGGAGCTGGAGTTACAAGCAGTTGGTGGGAGCACACATGCTATGGAGTGGGTGTGGAGGTCAGAGAACAACTTTGTTCAGTCAGTTCTGTTCTACCTTATGTGGGTTCTGGGGAATCGAACTCAGGTTTTCAGGCTTGTATGGCAAACACCCTCACCCATTGAGACATCTCACCAGCTCTGCTATCCTCATTTATCAGAAAATGAAGTTCAGGGGGGTGAGATTTCTTAGGGACCCCATGTCTTGAGTCTTGGTATATTCTGTGTCTTGTACCCACATCCTGAGCTATACCATTTAAACCCTGCTGCAGCAGCGTCAGCCCAGATACTGGCCCAGCATAGCTGTGAGTGATGCTGCTACATGTGCTGGGGACCAAAGCCCCTGTAGCAGTGCCCAGATTAAGATGCTCCCCACTACAACTTGGGAGGGAGGGTTGGCTGAGCCAGGCAGGAGCCTGAGAGGCGACTGCTTTTAAAAAAAAAAAAAAAAAAAAAAACCAAAAAAAAGGTAGCACTGGCTCTGATATGTTCAATATGGAAACCAACACTGAGGGGAGATTTTTGTGAGTTCAAAGCCAGCCTGGTCTACATAGTGAGTTCCAGGACAGCTGGGGCTACAGGGAGACCCTATCTCAAAAAGACAAAAAAAAAAAAGAGATTCAGGGTCTTACTATATAGCCCAACTTGTAGGCCAAGCTTGCCTCGAACTCATAGAGATCTGCCTGTCTCTGCCTCCCAAGTACTGGGATTAAAGGTGTGTGTCACCACAATCAGCATCTTGCTTTTTAAAATAAAATACCAGATTTTACCTTGGCTATGAGGCCTGTGAACTCCTGCCTTTTGACAAGACTGGCTAATGTCTGGCACTAGCTAAGCTGTGGCATTCCCGGGTTATTATTAGTGCTGCTCTATTAGCAGCCATGCCTAGCAATAGTGTCCTCCTGGCAAGTGTGCCCTACACCTCGTTTCCGTAGGCAAAGTCACCTGAACACTGCCTCATTTCAGTGCTATGGGGCTGGGACTGCTGCCTTGGAGGATCTCATTGATTTCATCATAATTGTATGGAGGCTTTTGAAGTCAGAAGTGCTGAGCTGGGCTGGACAGTACACACCTGCAGTCCCAGCATTCGGGGGGAAGAGGAGGAGGAGGAGGAGGATCATGAGCCAGTCTAGGCTACATGAGGCCCTGTCTCAAAAACCTGAAATGAAATCAGAAATGCTTATGAAGCCTGCAGCCTCTGGGAATGGTTAGCTAGACATCCAAGGCCTCCTCTCCTGCCCACCCCTACAGAGCTTCTCAATGAATATGCCTAGAATTTGTTGGAGTGTGAAGAAATATGATTCTCCTCCCCGCCTCTCACTTCTGACCACTAATGGCTTTGTGAACCCCAGGGTGTTGTGCATGTGCTGCCATTGCCAGTGTGTGCGTGGTGTAAAAAGTCTGGGAAGCATCTTTCTCCTGTCCACCTTTGGGTTGGAGTGGAGCTGAGGTTTGGGCAGTGGACCCAAGCCTTTTTCATTATAATTCCTCCTGCACCTTCTTCCCCTCTCTCTATTTCCATTGCTGAAACACTAATGTCACTGAGACAGCCCTTCCTGAGGCAGGTGGGAAGTCCTGGTTAAACATAAGGCTTCTTTCCAGTTGTAGTGCTAAAACTTTGAACTTCTAGCCCAAAGGAAGAAAGACTGCAAGGCTATGTCAGGAGAAATTCTTGGGTTTTTATCAAGGAACACTACAGATCACACCATATCCCTGGCATCTCTGGACAACAGGAAAACCCAGCGATATTCCTCACACCCTCCAAGAAGCCAGAGACATCTCACACTATGAGCAAATTTGGATGATGTACTTAGATTTCTCACATAAGGACTTGTCTTGTGTTTTTGTGTTTGTAGCCAGGGAGGCCCTGAACAAAGTGAGGTCATTCCTCATTTACAAAGAAACCACCCTGCTTGATGTACTAGGATGGGGGAGATAAGGAAGGATGACCAATGACCAGGCTGAGAACTCTAGTGCAGCTTGCAGAGCCACCCTGATTTTAAGTATGTAAAGACCCTGTTGTGTGCATCCCCCAAAAGACTGGAAATGCTCATTGAGGTGGTGCACTTATTTTATTCTTTTACTGTCTAAAAGATTTTTTTTTTTTCAGTTCCAGGGATAGAGAGAGCCCCAGGCCTTGCAATGCTAGGTAAGTGCACTATCACTGAGCTACAGTCCTAGCCCCAGACGAAAAGAATTTTTATTGTGACTTAATGAATTTTTAAAAATTTAATGTGGGGCTGGAGAGATGGCCCAGCAGTTAAGAGCACTGACTGCTCTTACAGAGGACCCGGGTTCAATTACCAGCACCCACATGGCGGCTACGAACTGTCCTTAACTCCAGTTCCAGGGGAATCTGAAGCGCTTGACATGGTGCACTCATATACATGCAGGCAATATACTCATACACATAAAATAAAAATAATATGTAAAAAAATATTTAGAAATTTAATGTGTATGGGTGTATTGCTTGCATGTAGGTAGGTGCACCGGTGTCGTCCAGTGCTCACGGAAATCAGAAGAGAGTGTTGGAGCCTCTGGACATGGAGTTACAGATGGTTATTAGCCACCATGTGGGTGCTGGGACTCAAACCCGGGTTCTCTGCAAGAGCAGTCAGTGCTCTTAACCGCTGAGCCATCTCTCCAGCCCAACTTTATGACTTTTACAACAGAAGATATTACTGAATAATCATATAGTTAAAAAAAATATGCTGGGTGTGGTGGCACACACCTGTAATCAGCGGAGGAGGCAGAGGCAGGTGGATCTCTGTGGGCCCGAGGCTAGCCTGGTCTACATAGGGAGTTCCAGGTCAGCTGGGGCTACAGGGAGACTGTCTCAAAAAGACCAAAAGAAAAAGAAAAAAATTGGCATAGGTTGAGATAGCTCAGATGATAGGGGCGATTTTACTCAGGTCTGTCGACATAAATTTGATCCCTGGATCCGACAGGGTGGCAGGAGAGAACTGAATCCTCTGAGTGTGCACATGCCAGCATTTAATAATAATAATAATAATAATAATAATAATAATAATAT